>NW_021680450.1:171130-330989 GCF_001412515.2 Diachasma alloeum | reverse complement strand
ATTTCCAGTCAGAAGAAATTGTACACCTTCCTCGCGGAGATCTTTCCATAAAGCTAGAATGCTTCTGATCGTCAATGGAAAATTGTTAAAGGTAGGAGGTTTGGTACCGTCGCCTCTGATTTGCAACTCAGGTAGCCAAAGTAGAGCTTCATTTAAAATTTCCTCTACACGGGAATCGTCCACTGATAATCCGCGGGAGAAAGGGTTAGATCCTTTGCGGGACCGTGCATTGAGGCAATCANAGATCTTTCCATAAAGCTAGAATGCTTCTGATCGTCAATGGAAAATTGTTAAAGGTAGGAGGTTTGGTACCGTCGCCTCTGATTTGCAACTCAGGTAGCCAAAGTAGAGCTTCATTTAAAATTTCCTCTACACGGGAATCGTCCACTGATAATCCGCGGGAGAAAGGGTTAGATCCTTTGTGGGACCGTGCATTGAGGCAATCAAAGATCACATTCATTTTTTCCGCGAAATTCGCAGTTGCAAGACACGATTCATGCTTCAATTCACCGGTGGCGTAGCCTGCACACAAAGCTTGTGATACAGAGTGGCTGAAAACTTGAGCTGCCATCGCGACATTCATTTTTGAGAATCGATTTAAATCCAAATGTCTGTCCGTCAATTTAGTAGCTGCCCGAACGACACTAGTTTTCTTCAATTCGCGAAGCTCTTCAATTGCCTTCCAAGAAATTGATTCTCTCGGAATGTTATTCTTCTGGTTGGGACCAATGTCTTCCTCCCTAGAATGAATAGCTCCTTCCTCGTCGGAAGAAATTGGTCCTTCATGAGAACCTATTATTCGCGATGGGAGTGTATAATCATTCTTGAAAAGATTGTTTCGCAACCCTTTCAGAAGATGTGGTACATCGAAACCGTAATTAATTTTATGGCCTTTAAAAAGGATGAATGGTGCAGCCTCTTTCGAGGGAGCTTTAAAGTTTGACGTGACCTGTGAATTGTCCTGCGGCCTGTCAACGGCACTGCTGTCTGTACTGCTACAATCACTACCGTCAGCAGTGCCATCAATTCCACCGTCAGTACTTGCATTAATCTGCACATCATCTAGGTTTCCACAAGGTTTTGTCAAAGCCCGAAGGGCACTGATATTACACTGTGCTTGGTCACACCATAAATCTCACTCTGAGGCCACAACCATCCACTCGATTTATAGCTTCCTCTATGATGTATCTAAGGATGCTACTTTTGCGAGTGCCATGTGAGATGAAATATCCAATTGGCTGCTTCCATGATGCACGCAAGCCTCGAATCATAAACAGAAGCGCATGATCACCTACCCTCTTGGATCGACCGTACTCCTCTAAATCCTCGAAACCGGTGACACAATCTAAGCGCGAATCATATTCGAATAATGCTCTAATTGACATTTCATCCCACATCACATTAACGTCCTTTTCGTAATCCTTCATCGTTGGAACTTTTTCATTCAATTTTGTGAAAACTACAGGGCTGAACCCGGGACTGACTACTGTTTCATTCATCCAATCCTGAATCAATGTGTCGCAAGGTGGGGCCATATTTTTTTTTCCCTCAACCATCGATAGAGTCTAGCTCCTCTAGAGTGTGCTTGTTGAGCAAATTCTTTCTCTTCATCATTCCATTCTTTTTTCGCGCATGCCGAAGTTGCATTTTTACTATGAAAAATTTCTTCTCGTCCAAATAATGTGCTGCACCGGAAATGACTTCGCCAATAGATAATTTCTTCGATTTTCTGCCAGCCTTCTGCATCCGCGAAATTTTTCTATTCAATATTTTATCCGTTCACGCTGATTTTTGATAATCTCTTTTAATTTGTGGATTTTATTACGACAATTAGTTTCAACTCTGCCGTTTTCATTGTCAAGACTAGCGTTCTGCTGCTCCCCACCAAGTGCAGAACGCTTATCGTGACATTCATTGGAAGGATTACGAGAAAGACTTGGGGAGGTATTTTCTACACTAAATATCGACGGTATGGGTTTTGCATTAGGCCTCAACCGCTTTTTACCACTAACACCAACAGGGATGAAATCCGAGTCATGGAAATGATTCGAACAGATGCGACGTTCTCCTAATTGAGCTGAAGCCAATCCGCGAAGATTCTCGTCACCCATGTTATCGATCCATTCCTCTGAACTGTAATTAATACGAAGGCTTCATATAATTTAGCCTCTGTATGCAAGAGTTCATAGTCCCTACTGCTTCTAGGGGTATGATAATTGATAGGGACTTTGGCAGAAACAAATTTCATTTTTTTTGTTTTAGAAAGAAGTCTCACTTCACAAGAACCACTGATCCTTGCGAATTGACTTGAGGTTAAACACAGACATAACAGAGACCCATAAACCTATACACGATCGATCTTCTGAGAAGATGATAAGAATCATGTTAGCGCACCTGACGCCGCAAAGAGCCCATACGCGAGGTTATATTTGGTATTAATTTTGAGGATTATAGAGCCACATACTATTGTTCTGTTTTCCGGTGTGTGTGGAATCCGAATTAGAAGATCGTTTCGCCGCTAAACGGTGAACAAAAATATATCAACAAATCTTTTGCTCAAACCGTGTCTTCTCATAAACTATTCAAAGTGGGAAAAAAAAGTTCGAATAAAAAATGTTAATTTTGCCAAACTAAACCTATTCATATTTGTGAATATTTTCCGTTGCTAGAATATTCTCCGCGATATCCTAATGGCAAATTTTACACGAAAATGCATGCGCCACACAATAATTATTTGGAATCTCCATAGCTCCAAAAATAATGAGAATACGAAAAAATTCATAAAAGCATTCATTTTGACTTTGGCAAGAGATTTTTTTAAATTTCAACTATTTATTGCTCCTGAATGGATGCTTTGTAATTGTTCAAGTTAAAGTTTCGGTTTATTGTGTTTAATGTGGACCCATGTATGATCTAAAAAGTCCAAAGACGCAATTTTAGATCTCCTCCGTACTTGTGTATGTATATCTGTACGTATGTAGCAAAGTTTTGGTTCTATCGTTCGATAATAAATGCATAGAATTCAATTGCTTTTCTTTCAAATGTCGGAATTGTTGAGCTCTATCAGCCGCTGTTATTTAAAATTTATTTTATCGATCATTTTTTTTAATTTATCAATTTTTTCGAAAATCGGTTGGAATTTTTTCGGAAATCGGTTGAAATCGAAAACTAAAAAAAAAACTTCTGAATTGATTGAATGATGGGTTCAAAATTGTCTGGATGTTCTTTTCACTGAGTTGNTATCGTTCGATAATAAATGCATAGAATTCAATTGCTTTTCTTTCAAATGTCGGAATTGTTGAGCTCTATCAGCCGCTGTTATTTAAAATTTATTTTATCGATCATTTTTTTTAATTTATCAATTTTTTCGAAAATCGGTTGGAATTTTTTCGGAAATCGGTTGAAATCGAAAACTAAAAAAAAACTTCTGAATTGATTGAATGATGGGTTCAAAATTGTCTGGATGTTCTTTTCACTGAGTTGGAAGATGACATCGATAGCAATAATCGTTGATTGATGTCTTTGAAAATTTAGAAAAGTTTTCCATTTTCCAGCCGTGTAGAATGGTGCGATGTATAGTCCATGCGCAACACCCCCTTTCTGTATGCAATGGTATGTCGATGGACTTTTATTATGTTTTTCTATGTTTTTGGGGGTGAGGAATCCGAATCCATCGGTGTTTTTTACCTAAAGTTATGCGAACACTTTGTTATTAACAATTTTCAGTCCCATTTCGTGCAAAATCGTTTTTTTCGCGAAAACTATTATTTTTACCGCGAAATAAGTTTCTACCAAATTTATTCCTTAGGTTTCAACGAACAAATTTCTTTTTTATTTGTTCAAATCGGATGATAAGTAATGGAGTTATGCACATTTGTTTATGAGAATAGCGCGCGCCAACGTCGTGCACGGGTCGCGCGCGCCACTATCCACCCAGAGTATTTGTTTTTCCTTACGGAGATAATGGCAATAATCGAAAAAACGTAATGATTATTTTAATTAATTGTTTTTAACCTAGACGAATGTTATTCAGTTACCTTTAAATCCCATTGTCAGTTGCGGAGATATTTTCGAAGTGTTAAAAAAAGAAGACGCGCGTTGTTTTGAGCAGCATACGTCCACTGTGCCGAATTCAAGGAATCGACACCTGCCCACGATGTAAACAATACACCAGGATAGTTCTTAGTAAAACAAAAATAACCGTGGACAAAATAATCGTGAATAAAATAGTCAAAAGCGTTAGTACCATCGGGACTTTTGTCGAGTGCGGGTCGCCATAGAGCCCCTGGATTTTGCAGCGATATGTGAATATAATTTTCTATATGAATGCATGAAATTATATTTAATTATTTGAAGAAACTCATGTATTTTTAATGTGCAGACTCTCTCCCTACACCACTAATTTTTTTTTCCACATAATTTTATAAGGATACTGTACTCAAACAGATGAAGCTATTGATATAGGTATGAATATGAATGCAAGCACGTTCGTGGTGACATTGTCGATACTGGCGATGGAATTGAGGTAAATAAATAATGTACTTCCAGGCTAAAAACAATTAATACAGCTAATCATTACGTTTCTTCTATTATTGCCATTATCTCCGTAAGGAAAAAAAATACTCTGGGTGGATAGTGGCGCGCGCGACCCGTGGACGACGTTGGCATGCGCTATTCCCATAAACAAATGTGCATAACTCCATTACTAATCATCCGATTTAAACAAATAAAAAAAGCAATTTGTTCGTTAAAACCTAAGGAATAAATTTGGTAAGGACTTATTTCGCGGTAAATATGATAGTTTTCGCGAAAAAAACCATTTTGCACGAGATGGGCCTGAAAATGGTTAATAACAAAGTGGTCGCATAACTTTAGGTAAAAAACACCGATGGATTCGGATTCCTCACCCCCAAAAACAAAAAAACATCATAAAAGTTCATCGACATACCATTGCATACAGAAAGGGGGTATTGCGCATGGACTAGTAACCATTTAAAGTATGGAACATCATCGCAGTGTACCTTAATCGGGTCGAAGCGATGTAAAATAACGATAAAAAAAAGATGGCGTCATCGCTAATTTATACCCCTGAGGATGACTTCCAAGGTTTCTCAATTTTTTCTACAATTTGTTTGAAAATTCTACATGCGAATTGGTACCACTCCCCTCCCACGGGCTCCAAGCACGTAAAAATCGTGGAAAACAATTTTCCTTCTTCGATTTTATCGCTAATTCATACCCTTCCGAGTAATTTTCGAGCCTGCTGAATTTGTTTGAAATTCATTTGAAACTTCTAGGTACCTGCGTACCGATACCCCCGCCCTCCTAGCCCCTCCCATGGCATAAAAAAATGAAAAAAAAAACTTTTTTTTTTGGGTGAAATAACAATTTTCTCGCACAATCAACCCTCTACCGGGGGGGGGGGTATAGGATTCGAGGTTGTGGTTGTTCGGGACGATAACGAATCAACTACGCGAAGTAACAGTTTGCAAAACTAGAGATTTAGTTTATTGTCGTGAATGTGGTATGTACAGATGATGAGTCGGTTGGTTGACTCGTTGAGTATTTGGCAGTTAGCGCCAGACTGAATATTATATCCGCGTCAGGTAAGAATTCGGATGCGAATACAATAGGTGCGAGCGAGAGGTATTTGATACTGGGCGCGTGACAGAGCGCGATGATGTCACCGATGTCCAGTCGTCTCTCAGTGTGTCGTATCCGTGCGTGTGTTAGGCGTTGGTGTGTGTGTAGCGAGACGCTACAGGGGGGGGGGGGTTCGCACCTGCTGTATTTTTTGAAATTTGTTTGAAACGTTTAAGCGCATGCGTATTGGTAGCATCCTCTTCCCCCGCATCTGTAGCCCTTAAAAATGGGGGAAAAAAATTACTTTTCTCATTTAATCGCTAATTTGCACCCCTCAGAGTCATTTTGAAACCTCCTCAATTTTTGTTCCAAATTTATTTTAAACTTCTAAGCGCGTGGGTATCGGTACACCCTCTCCCCCGGTCAATGGCATAAAAACTTGGAAAAAAAAAATTTTTTATGGGGACAATAATAATTTTCTCGCAAAATCGACCCCCTGGGGGGGGGGTTCCGCACCTGCTCTATTTTTGAAATTGGTTTGAAACTTATAGGCGCATGCGTATTGGTATCACCGCCCTCTCCATACCCAAAGCATTTAAAAATTGGGGAAAGCTTTTTTTGTTAAAAAAAATTACGTTATTGCGAAATCATCCCCAAGGGAATAAGTTCAAACCTCTTTTATTTTTAAACCCTTATTTGAAATTTCGACAACAGCATTTTCTGTATTATCGTATTAATGCGCTCGCCCTACAATTTTTCATGTGCTCGTCCCCAGCAATTTTCATGTGCTCTCCTAGAACTTTTCGTAGGCTATGTAATATATTTTATGAGTCCCGAGATTTTGTTCCCCGATTATGCACCAGAATTTTTCCAAGAATTTCACTACAAAAATTCTTATATTTTTCTCTCCATGTAGAAAAGANCACTCGTCTCCTCTATTTGATCCTTAGGATCACTTTTTTTCGTCTCACTCTATTGACTCTTGTGATTCCACTGATTTTATACTTGAAACCATTAACGATATTTAAGTATCTTTTACAGTTTGATACAAACCACACTATAGATTCAGCTATTTGCAATCATCAAGTTTGTCAATTGAATTGCTTGAGAAAAATTTGAAAATAAATCATGAATATTCAGCGTCATTCAAATTACTTTTTGCCCGAAATTATTATTTTGTCAAGCATTCGTTGTTTATTAATAAATAATTGAAATTGTTTAAACTTTCGGAAACCCTATTTTGTCAGATATGTAATTGATTTCCGGTAAAATTCTGAAGATGAATAACTTTGTTGCGATTCCAAACAAATGATTTTTATAGTGGAAAATTCATTACTTATAAATAATTAATTGAAAATACTCGTAATTAATAAAAAAAACAACGATATTTAAATTATTTTCTCAATCTACCCACAAAAATAAACTTTCTAATTTTATTTCAGATTGTTTAAGTGTGTTCTAACGATTAAATATCGAACTTCAAATTAAAACCTGCAGAGTTTAAAAAAAATAAAAGGTAAAATATCCGGAAACTTAGGGTCAAATCGGGCTCAAATGAAAGTTCTGATGTTCGACTACAAAAGTAGAAAAGCATTTCACTGGACACAAAATAGCCAAAGTGTTTGGATACCCTTACAAATTTTTATTTGTTAGGAAACAAAACGCACACCCTGTAATAACTTTCCCCCTCTGTCTTATGGAGAAAATGTTTCCAGTGATATTAGTTCATTAAAGCCATTACAATTACGTGAAATCAATTAATTTTATATTATTAACATTTTATTTCAAATATCCTGTGATGTCACAATAACTAATTTAAATCATGAGAAAAACTTACCTAACACGATGGAACGTCACATTCTTATTTTGTGTGGAAGTGTTCTCGCACCCCGAGTAAGCGCATTTATTCTTAACCGGTATTGTTATGCAATTCATGCACTTAATTGCCCATGTACCCGTCCCTCCCTTATTTTGTCAATAAAACAAATCTTCTTGCACTGTTGTCAATCTATCCATGCACTAAACACTTACAACGTAAAACACTGTTATACTTAATAATTGGGAAGATTAATACAATCACACACGCCCGCAAAAACCGATCTGATATCGAGAAAAGCACGGAAAACGAAATCGAATCGACCGTTTTGATTTATGTTGTTCTCGTCGAAGCCAAAAGCCAACTGGGAACAAATGCCTTCGTAGGCCTTTAAAGGCGATTTTTGTTGTTTATAGTTTCGAAAACTCCACGAGTTCCCGGAAAATGACTCGACTCAAAATAAAATGGAGATACGCATAAAATTAAAAATAAATAGTTGAGCCTTTTAAATACGGGGAGAAAAATCGTTACAGTTTTGCATGAAAAAAAAAACTTATGGTTATGCCTTGATGTTAATTAGGAGGGGAGAGACGATTTTTTAATTAGCGGGCGAGTTGTCGGGAGTCACTGCGCCGAGAAATCATTAGATTTTTCATAGCGCTGTGACATTCGTCGCAGTTTTCATTTTTTCATTACAGAGATTAAGGAATGAAACGGGGGTTGAAGGATGGGGAATTTAACTTTCCATCGAGCAGCATTGGTTTCATTCCTTAATGTTAATTAGGAGCGGAGACACGATTTTTTAATTAGCGGGCGAGTTGTCGGGAGTCACTGCGCCGAGAAATCATTAGATTTTTCATAGCGCTGTGACATTCGTCGCAGTTTTCATTTTTTCATTACAGAGATTAAGGAATGAAACGGGGGTTGAAGGATGGGGAATTTAACTTTCCATCGAGCAGCATTGGTTTCATTCCTTAATGTTAATTAGGAGCGGAGACACGATTTTTTAATTAGCGGGCGAGTTGTCGGGAGTCACTGCGCCGAGAAATCATTAGATTTTTCATAGCGCTGTGACATTCGTCGCAGTTTTCATTTTTTCATTACAGAGATTAAGGAATGAAACGGGGGTTGAAGGATGGGGAATTTAACTTTCCATCGAGCAGCATTGGTTTCATTCCTTAATGTTAATTAGGAGCGGAGACACGATTTTTTAATTAGCGGGCGAGTTGTCGGGAGTCACTGCGCCGAGAAACCATTAGGTTTTTCATAGCGCCGCGACTTTCGTCGCAGTTATTATTTTTTCAGTAGAGAGATTAAGGGATGAAATGGGCGTTGTTGGGTGGGGAATTTAATTTTCCATCGAAAAGTGATGGTTTCATCGCTTAATATTAATGAGGAGAAAAGAGACGATTTCTTAATTAGCCGACGAATAAATGGGGAGTCACTCTGCGCCGATAAAACATTGGGTTTCTTATAGCACCGTGATTTTCGTCGAGATATTAATTTTTTTATTGCAGAGATTAAGGGATGAAACGGAAGTTGATGGATGGGGAATTTAATTCTCCATTGAATAGTTTGTGTTTCATCCCTTAATATTAATTAGTCGGCGAATAAATCAACTGAAAAACATAAAGTAAACATTGAGTACAAGGAGGACAAAAGTCCCCCTCCGAACCTGTCTCTGTGACAGCGGGACTACTACTGCCGAGTTACCCACGCACCCGACTCACATTCACCGACAATTCGACCAGGACGCCACCTTTCCCGTGGGGTACCAACTAACTTTACTTGGGGTCACTCAAACCCCGATCCGGGCCTCTACTCAGGTCTATCCTCTTTGTCGGCAATCCTCGGAGTCTTCCATATCCAGCCACTCGCAGCCGTAGCGGGAGCGCTGCGTCTCCTCCCCAGTCGGTCACTCAACATACCCGGGATCGCCAACTTATCGGCGGAACGTAGCGCGGCAGTCGGTAATCCAACGGTCGGTAATTCAACGACAGGTAAGACAAACTCATGTCTGTCGTTACAGGGGGATCAACATCATACTGTGCCGACGTAGTAGAGGTGGCGGAGGCAACCGAGGAATTTATAAAGAACCTAATCGTCAAAATGGTAGATAGTGTCAGCCAATCGGAGGAGCCTCAATAATTAAAGAAGAGAGTTACCCCGTGGCCGAGCAGTTTTGAGCTGAAAGTCAGGCTACAACTGAATCGGTTAAGGAATCAGGAGTAAATCATCGGGGAAATCATTAGCAGCCCCATGCAGCAAATCAACGGAACCTCCATCACCCAAGAGGAATTGCATTGTCTGCGGCGGGGCTCATTGAATCGAAGCTGAATTTTCGAAGTTCATCTCTTGGAGGCCGCATGAGAGGAAGCAGTTCCTGGAGAGCAACGGTCTATGCTACAACTGCATGGGCCCCCACCGAGCACACAAATGCAAGAGTGACCGGAGGTGCAAGACGTGTCAGGGACTGCATCACACGCTCATCCACAACGCCCCGGTTACAGCAGGAAAGCCAACGGTGGACTCATCAGGAGCCTCAACGTCATCAAACCCCAACACAAGCGGCGACATCCGGACCATCATCAAGGAACAGATATTCGTGAAACAGGAACCTGTCAACAAGTCATCCGGTCCATCATCGCGCCAAGACGCAGCATCGCAAAATAGATCATCTGCACGGACACTCATCGAGAGGCAGAGGTCAACGACCTCACACAATCAGATTGGAGATCCTGGACAATCAGAAAAGTACCAGGTGGGACATCAAACTCATTTAAAGCCCATGTACGCTGGAGATAATCGTTAATCAGAGAAGTACCAGGTCAATCATCAATCAGAACCGTACCAGGTGAATCCGGTGAACATCATCAACGTTTTGAAAGTTCAACGACCTCATCAGAATGCAACTCAACTGGTAATCTTGCCGACGGCGAGGTTCTTCGCCCTCAATCGTCACGGAAATTCAAGGCCAACACGGGTCCTCATCGACCAGGGCTCAAAGATAACACTAGTCTCTGAACGCTTGGTCAATCAACTTCATCTGGAGCGGGGTCATCATCAATTTTCATCGTCGGCATCGGAGAAACCTCATCGGGGAGCACGCGTGGTGTAGTGACTCTCGCCTTACAACCGTGGCACGAACCTGCTACTCAAATCAACATTAACACCCACATCCTGAGCAAATTGACGGCGAACATACCGCCATTCACTTACGAATCAACGATTCCTCATCAACTACGACAACTTCAACTGGTAGATCCTCACTTCCTAAAACCTGGGGCCATCGACATCATCATCGGAGCTGACGTCTACGGGAGAATCATTGGAGAGAGAATCATCAGGTTCAAGGAGACGAATCTGATAGCCCAGCCAACCATCTTCGGCTAGACCATTTCGGGGCCAGTCTGCAGCACTGGCTGTGCTCCGGATTCTTCATTAAAAGTAATGAAACAGACGGCAAACCAACAAGTCTTGGAACCCCTGAAGAAATTTTTGGACTCAGGAGGAACTACCAGATACATCATCATCATCAGTCTTAACGAAGGCTGAAGCGGAGGGTGAACAACCGTTTATTGAGACTCATCGACGAGATTCAACGGGACGCTACATTGTGCATGTCCCGTTTAAATCGTCGCCAGCCGCGTTGGGGGATACAGCATCATCGGCCAAGAGACGGTTGCAGAAGCTCATCAGGCGACTGTCATCGGATCCGGATACTCATACACGCTACAAGAAATTCATCGAGGAGTATGAGTCATTGGACCACATGCAACGAGCATCATCGACGTCGGAGCCGGAACGGGTTGCCTCATCACGCAGTGCTTAAACCAGACAGCACGACCACAAAATTGAGGGTGATGTTCGATGCCTCGCATCGAAGCTCAACGGGGGTGTCATTGAATGACATCCTCCATCCGGGACCTAAACTGAAAATCAACAGCTCCGACGTTCTCATCTGGCTACGTTGGCATCGGTTAATTTTCGGCACGGACATCGTGAAAATGTTTCACTAGATCCGGGTACAACAGACGACTGGGACTATCAACGAATTCTCTGGAAGGACGACAAAGGCCAATCTATCGAGTATCAACTGACGACATTCACCTATACCAGCTGTGCACCCCGGCTTTCGCTACGGGTGCTGAAGCAGTTGGCCATCGACGAAGGTCACCGATTTCCACTGGCCTTAACGACATTTATCAAGGGACTATATGTCGACGACATATACGAAGGTGCAGAAACGGACCATCAACTGGAGAAGATCATCAAGCAGCTAATCAACCTCTGCATGGCGGGCGGCATGCCCCTGCAGAAATGGTGCAGCAATGTGCCACACATTTTGAAACGACTCGGGCTCTCATCGGGATCAGCTCCAACCATCGAATTTTGAGAAATCAACGGTGAAGGTGCTGGGGCTCTGCTGGCAGCCTCAGGCAGACACTCTTCATTACAAAGCGAGGAGCCTCAAATGGGACAGCATCACCAAGCGCGTGATCCTGTCCGAGATTGCGCAAATTTACGACCCATTGGGACTCATTGCGCCGGTGATCATCATGGCAAAGATAATCATTCAAGAGCTGTGGTTGCTCAAACTCAACTGGGACGATCAACTTTCAATGGCCTTCATGAAACGCTGGAAACACTTGAGGCAGGAACTTCAGCAGCTGAGCAGCCTATCTATACCGAGATGGCTCAATTTATCGCCCAACACGACGGACGTTCAACTACATGGTTTCGCGGACGCATCTAATCTGGCGATGAGTGCATCGGTCTATCTTCGAGCATCATCAGCGACATCGGGAACGAATGTCACCCTGGTCTGTTCCAAGACCAAGGTAGCATCACTCACGAAGATGACCATACCACGGCTGGAGCTAACAGCAGCTCTCCTGGCAACGGAACTTGTGCCTTACGTACAACGAACGCTGGAGTTGGAAACCATACCAGTCCATCTCTGGAGAGACTCATCAGTGGCCATCACCTGGATTAACGGAGATCCATCCCGTTGGAAGGACTTCGTGCAGAACAGGGTTCTTAAGATAAGAGATACTTTGCCTTCTGCCACTTGGAGACATATCAATGGCAAGGAGAATCCGGCGGACTGTGCATCAAGGGGTCTATCAACCAAGTAACTGGCGAGGCATCGTCTATGGTGGACAGGACCCTCATGGCTTGTCCTGCCACCGAATCAATGGCTAGCCTCATCAATGGATCTATCATCGACAGCGGAGATATCATCAGAAGCGACTCGAGAAGCGAGCTAAAAAATTGTAGACACAAAGACGAAACTTGAGTCAAAGTGAAAATTCTTGATGTTGTAGAAAAATTGTCAATTGCACAGAAAAAAAATTTTGTCTTTCAGCATAAAAATTTGGTGCTGGCGAAGAAAAACTTGTAACTACATTCTAAAAAATTCTTTAATCGTGAAGAACGAATATGATTGGAAAAAATTTCAATTCTAACTTGGTAACTTTCATATGAAAAGAAAAACTTTGGTGATATTTGAAAAAAAATTGTGTCATCATACAAATAAACTTTGATAAAAAAAAATTTTAATGTGCAAAGAAGAAAAAGTTAGTGATATTGAAAATTCTTGATGTTACAAAGAAAACATTTCTGATGGCACATGAAAAATCATGCAAAACTCTCTGACGGAAACAAAATAACTTGGATACTTTGAAAAAAAAACGCGAAGATAAAATAGATAAAGTATAAAATTCAGTCGAGTCTGAAACCACTAGAAAACTACACATATCAAATCCACACACCCACACTTACGTGCTCGTGTGCTCATGGAGGTGTGGTGGTGCCTGCCACGTGGGATCGCACAGGTTCGATTCCTGAGTGAATTCTGGTGATTTTGAGTGAGTTTGATAGTGCTACATGGAGGTGTAGTGGTGCCTGCCACGTGGGATCGCACAGGTTCGATTCTTGAGTGAGTTCTGGTGAGTTTGAGTGAGTTTGATAGTGCTACATGGAGCTGTAGTGGTGCCTGCCACGTAGGATCGCACAGGTTCGATTCCTGAGTGAGTTCTGATGAGGTTGAGTGAGTTGGATAGTGCTACATGGAGGTGTAGTAGGGCCCGTCACGTGGGATCGCACAGGTTCGATTCCTGAGTGAGTTCTGGTGAGTTTGAGTGAGTTTGATAGTGCTACATGGAGGTGTAGTGGTGTCTGCCACGTGGGATCGCATAGGTTCGATTCTTGAGTGAGTTCTGGTGAGGTTGAGTGTGGGTGTTGTTTGGTGTTGAGTGATTCTGAAACTATTTTTTGTTTATAAAGAATACTCTTAGGTATTGCAAATAACATATTTCGGAATATGAAGAAAAACTTTTGTCACACATGGAAGAAACCTTGAAATTACGAAGAAAGTTTTCAGACGCACAAAGGAAGAAAGAACTCCAGAAAAATGATCATCACAGAAAAATGTTTCGATGCATGAAGAAAAACACTTGTCATGGTAGGAAGTTCTTTTTATATGTAAAAAGGAAAACTTCGGTATTACTGAAAAAATCTGAACATCACGAATTAAAGTTCAACTGTCATAAAAAAAAACTTATATTTAAAAAAAAACGTTTTAAAAGTTATATTTTTAAAAAAACGTTTGTACAAACCATCTGTCATCATAGTGAACAAAATTCTCATGTGAGGACACAACTAATACAAAATTAAGTAACTACGAAAAAATATCATTGTCGAGAAACCTTTAATAAAGGAAACATTATTTGAGTATACAGAGAAAATTCTTGTTGTCAAGCAGATTCTGGTAACAAGTAATATTTCGAGTTGCCAACCAAAAATTTTGATGGCATTAAAAGTTATAGTCACAAAGATACCTCTGATGTAAAGATCACAACTGTTTATCACAGATGTAAACCTTGTGTTTAAGAAAGGAAAAATATGCAGTCAAAGAAAATTTTTTGATATTGCAGAGCCATTTTCTATTATCCAAGAACAATCTCATGATCTTGAATAAGAACTTTTTGATATTCTAAAAAATCTTTCCTACGAAAAATTTTTCATTATGAAAAAAAAATTTCAGTATATGAAGAAAAAAGACGTTGGGGACACCCAAAAACTTGTCAACATAGAAAAAATACGGATGTACAAATGTAACGTGACATTTTCGTATGGGGGTTAAGAATGCCTATTACCTTCGCCCTTCTTCCCCTTCATCTAGTTAAACTCAAAAATGCAAAAATCTATGGGCGCCAGGTAATTTTTAGCCGGAATTACCAAACCGGAGGAGTCTACAAAATTAATTCCAACTAATTCAAAAACCTCAAAAACCTACTCAAAAAGGGAGAAAACTAGATTTCTGGGGAAAGGTAACGGTCCTTGGTTCGCTCAGTGTGCTAGGTTGTGGAGAGAGGGGTGGATTTCAGGTGGAGACGGGTATTGGGCGGTCAGAACTACAAAGAAAAAGAAGAAATCGACATTGTCCTTACGTGTTTCACTATTGAAATTTGTATAACTACTAACATACATGACTTTCTCTTCGCAGTGATCTCACCAAAAAAAGATTCTTAACACTACTGATTAAATAGTAATAATGAAAAAAATTAAATTGGAAATAATCATTTGAATTCTCCTATATAATGCGNTGCTAGGTTGTGGAGAGAGGGGTGGATTTCAGGTGGAGACGGGTATTGGGCGGTCAGAACTACAAAGAAAAAGAAGAAATCGACATTGTCCTTACGTGTTTCACTATTGAAATTTGTATAACTACTAACATACATGACTTTCTCTTCGCAGTGATCTCACCAAAAAAAGATTCTTAACACTACTGATTAAATAGTAATAATGAAAAAAATTAAATTGGAAATAATCATTTGAATTCTCCTATATAATGCGAAAGTAATATTTGGTCGATTAATTCGACCACCAGTGAGGTCATCAAATTCCTCATACCACAATGTGTACGAAAAATTATCGATTAATCCCGAAATACTCGAGAATATCGAGAATTGAAGGGAAAGGTATGCGAATCCCCGTGAGAGTGAGAGAGAGAAAAATCTAAACTCAGCGATATACGTATAGCGTATTGCGGAAAACTAAAAACTCCCTAAAACTAAACTCGCCGTAGCGGAAATTCGGTAGAGTAAATTTTCAAAAACCCATAGCCAACTTGCTCGGAAAAATCTAGCGAAGCCCATGAAACCAAAATTATAATTTTGGGATCATTGGGGGCCACTCCAGATTGAGTTATATCCGGAGAGAAATTTAAACGGGGGAACGCTTATGGAAAGCGATAGTCACCACTTGTAGGCGCGTTAGGGGGTTACAGCGAGGGGAAAAACTCTATGCAATTTATACGTAGGGAAAATAGGGATACTCCTCGCCATAGGAGCGAGGGAGAAGGAAATAGCCCACGTCAAAAATCGTCCGATTTCGACTGGGAAACGACGCAGGAATTCCACTACCGAACAAACACACTCGCTGAACCCAAAAATCATCTTAAAAGATGATTAGGGTAAACCGGAAGGGGTGAAAACTCGGTACCGACCCGGTTTGGGTGGAATATCCGATCCAAAAATCGGAAGGGCCCGTGGATAAATATCCGGGATAAGGGATAATGCCAAATTCGGACCAACAAATATGACTAAAGGGGGGTGATCAATCACTACACGTGGCTGAGGGCCACGCGAGGGATACCGCCATGAAGGGAAAACGACGCCATTCAAAAATGGCTCGAAATTAGGGGAAAAATACCAGAAAACTCACGGTTTTTCGGTTTTTGAGGTCCTCTTCCCTTTTCGGACCATCCTGGATCTTTACAGGTTCTTTTAAGGCACAATAATCCGTACAGACACGATTACGTCGTGTGGGCACACACAGAAATTCACACGCGACTAGTGGTTTGGGCCGGTCAACGCGGAACTAACTGCCCTGGGTCAGTGTCACGGGCACTAAACGCAGCGCAAATTCCGGCCAACAGAGGCGGGCTCTGATTGGCGGAGATTTTAGCACATCAAGCAGGGGGTTTGATGGCGCCACCGAATGATTTCGGGGAATTCAAACGCGACTCAACTCTAATTATTCATACTTTATAAAATTGACAGATGATTAATCTGGGCCGAACTGGTGAACGTTCGGAAAATTACCGTGGATTTTTGGCACTTCCCACGGATCGGTTCTCCTGGATTCACGGGGTTAAAAGACCGATACTCGTAACTAATTTTCTCAAATTTCCCAAAATCTTGATGCAACCTGGCAATTCACGGGATACAAGGGTTGCACTTGTTCCACGTGACTTTCCACCGAAAAACTGAAACGTAACCAGTTAACCACCGTAAAATCCATCATAATTTGGAGCGCCGGCAGTTCAGCCGGACCTAGATGATTTACCGTAAGATTAACGATAGGGTGGTTCCCATGAAGGTTATCGAATGACTCTAAAATTTGGCCCTTCTTCACGATAACCCTATGGGCCCTCAAAAACGCGTAATTTTAGATCTTTATTAGTCAAAAATGGAACGAAACCGCAAAATTACTAAGCGGAAGCGTGAAGCAACGAAAAATAACTCCGCTTAAGCGGAAAAACACGACTCGATTATCCCAAGGATAATCGGAAAAATGACCACACCGGAGGGGGAAACAAAATTCTACTTTCTCTCTCTCTCTCTCTCCTCACGATCCGTTACTGAGTGTCGCCGGAGGTGGATGTTCTCAGGTCCTGGTGGTGTTTCTAACGAACATCCCCACATGTTCGTTACACAAAGAAGAAACTTAATGATGCTGAAATATCACGGAAAATAATCTTGTGGTCACGAAGAGAATTCTATGCTGTCGTGGAAAATATTTCGACATGAAAGGAAACCTTGTTATCTGAAAGAAATTTCGCTGCACACCGAATAAAATTATGATGATAGTGAAAGCACTTTGGTGACAGTGAAAAACAGTGACAAACCTCTGATGCAGAGAAGAAACTTCAGAGGACATATTGAAGATGCAAAGGAAAAACCTCTAGTGACAGTCAAAAATCTTGACGTTATAAAAACAATCTGCGATAGAAAAAAACCCGATATCATGAAACAATATTTGAATTCTCAAGGGAAAAACTGGTCATCAGTAAAAAATGTTTCGGTATGCAAGGGAAAAACCTCAGTACTATACAACAATCTTTGAAGATCATGGAAAAAACTGATAAGAAATCATTGAGTAAGCGAAGACAACCTTAGGAGAAATTTTCATGACAGAAAATATAACTTTTTTTGCCGGTTGAGGATCAAAGGATACGCCACAGGGACGTTCCATACTACTTCGATCAAATCAAGATTTTTTTTTAACTTCAAGAAATATTGAATATATTATTAATTTATTCCATGCCCTGGAGGGTTATTAAAAAATTTTATTTTCCTGAAGTTATGCGAAATCAAAATTTACAAGACGGGTCGGGTAAGTAATTTTTGAAAGAATTATAATTCAATAAATAGCAATTTTATCGAAGAAGTGCAACAGGACTTTTTTATTCAAAATAGATGTAAGTTTCGAGGAAAAATTTTGTTTAGTAAAACGTTGAATTGACTATGAGTGAATCAATAAACAAATTCAAAAGTTAATAACAAATCATCAGGGCATTGTTCGATAATATTCACTGCTAATTCAATTTCTCCAGGGTCCTCTGTATTCACTTTTCCATGTGTCAATAGAGATGCTGCGGCAATACTTGTGAGGGTTGGTGGTTGACGACGCAAAGAGTTTGGGTCCCAGACGGGAAAAGACTTAGATGCACAAATTACATGCGGAAATAAAAAAGCCGGTAACTTTTTGCCATTCTTACTTGCAAGCCTAAGTAGCCAATGATCTCTTTTATGTAAATGTGGGGCACCACATGTAGGATTTGTACGAGAGATGAGACACTCTCTTGTACGTATTTCTGGAATATTTTTTATTGGGTGACGAGGACGGTAATATAAAAGCTGTCGGAGGTCCATCTCTTTTTTTTTGACTGAGGGACCATTGTTTCGGATACGGGTAAACTCTCATATCCAAGTGTCAGAGGAGGGGGTTGTCATCATAGCGGCCATCTCGATTGATACATTTCTAGGTATTTTACATACAATGCTCCAATAACGATCAATCTCTCATTCAGTTGTGTGGAGTGAAAAAGATCACATCTCTTTTTTTTTTGAAAAGCATTTTCATGTTATTGTTTCTGTGAGTTGAGGCAATAAAAAACAAGCAGGGGTTCGAGCCTGTCCGGCAGAAGGCATGCGACCATTACTTTTTGTTTTATTAATCTTTTTCTTTCTTATATTTCTACCAATTCCATTGGTAGTAAGCTTCCGAATGGATCCGTATCAATTTCCTATTCCTAAGACAGGCATACATACACAACGAAATTCATTCCGTTTTTACGAAACCATCGAAACCTTTGCCTTCAATTACACTGCGTAATCTGTCATAGGTATTGGTTTATTGTGGTATTTTCCTCACCCCGATCACAATTTTCGAACTGCATTCATGAATAACTCATTATTTGAAAGCCGTAAACCGTCGAAATAAAATTCTATCTACAATGAATTTATACAAAAAATTGAATATCTCCAAAACCACTCGACCGATTGCGCCCATACAAAATAACAACCTTCAGTATTGTAAGAGCTATAACCATACTAAATTTCAACTTGCTATCCCCATTTTTTCTCAAGTTATCGAGTCTTCAAAACTAAACAAGTTGATATCGCGATTTTTGCGAGGGGTAGAGTGGGTACAAGCTTTTTATGAAAAATGGAACAATCTAAATATCTCGAAAACTCTGTATGAACGGGTTTACGTATTTTGATTGATTCGGATAGAAGACATTGAGACGAACATTTTGAAAAAAAAATTGAAATCAATTGAATATTTTTTCAGATATTACATAAAACACATTTAAACACAAAATTGAATATCTCAGAAACTAATAAACCGATTTAGCTCATGTTCAATAGCGGTCGTTACGATAATAAGAGATAACTTCAAACCAATTTTCAAGTTGATATCTCGATTTTTGCGAGGGATGGAGTGCGTACGAACTTTTTTTTTAATGAAAAACGGAAAAATCGAAAAATCTCGAAAACTTTGTATGAACGGGTACATATATTTTGATTGACTCGGATAGAGGACATCAAGACGAACATTGTGAAAAAAAAATATCGAAATTGGTCCAATAGTTCTTGAGATTTTCGCGAAAAACGATAAAAATACAAATTGCTCTCTCTAAAAAACAAATGGACCGATCGGGCTGAAATTTGGCACAGAAATACTCCAATTTAATACTAAATATCTGACAAAATTTCAAATTTTTTGGAACTGTTTTAGTCCTCTATTCGTTTAATTTACGAAAAAATGACCACGAGATGACCGTGAGCACAGACACATACGGTGTCCAAACTTCGTATTTTTACGTTTCAGACCATTCTACATCATTTCCAAGCAAAATTAGAAAATGTGAAAATCCAAATATTTCAAAGCTTCCATTCAGAAGCAAAAACGGTCGAAATGTCTCTGCACCTGCTCCTGACCGCTTTGCTGGCACTTTCGGTACCCCTTGGAGGGACCCAGATTGTAAATTTTATGAAAACGCCGGTTGACTCTGATGTGGGTTTATATTATGAACCAATGCATCAAATTCGTTGCGCTAACGGTGAATGACGTTTAGTGACATTCATTGATATGAATTTTTTTCAATCACAAAAACCTTTCCTGTCTGAAAATGCACTAAAATCTCATGAAACGATATGTTGGGAATATGAAACACGTGAACCTTGTGCTTCAATACTTGATACGAGTTATATAAAATCCAAATATGAAATAGCAGATCGATATCTGAAACATATCCAGTCTCTTATGGATATTAAGACAGAGCCCAATGACAATGATACACCCACTGTAAAAAGGAGCGTACCCTTAGGTTTTACTGGGGGTATTAGCCGCGCGTTTTTTGGCACTCTTGACGAAGAAGACGCATTATATTATAATAAAGAAATTGATAAATTGTATGAGAGTCAGAAGAATATAGTCAATTTAATCGGTAATCAAACTCATATAGTGAAATCAGAATTTCATCGCATTCGTGATGAAATTGATACTATAAAAAACCGTTCGGCTCGTGATAATACTTTATTGGATAGGATAATTCTCAAAGTGCATAAACTTCAAAACACTGAGAATCAAATCACATTTATTAATCATTCAGAGCAGTGGATGCATCATAAAGAAATGGAAATGGACACATATGTTGATAATTTACAGACAGTAATTAATTCTGTATATTTTGCAAAACTAGGATTCGTCCACCCTGGACTCATAACACCTCAGATTCATGAGAACACTGTGAATGAATTTTTAAGACATAATGATAATAAAGAGGGTGTATTCCCTCTCTCTATGGAAGAGGTACGTGCTGGAGAGTTGGAAAAAATTTCCAAGACTTCCACTGGCTATCATGGCGGAAAACGATTTCTCGTATTACATGTACCGCTTTTGGACCCAAATCTTCATTATTTATATAAAATGCATCCATTGCCTACACTCCCGGTATT
Source organism: Diachasma alloeum (assembly GCF_001412515.2). NCBI lineage: Eukaryota > Metazoa > Arthropoda > Insecta > Hymenoptera > Braconidae > Diachasma > Diachasma alloeum. The sequence goes on along the minus strand of NW_021680450.1, from coordinate 310,055 downwards.
TGGAGATAATAAAAAAGATTCGGCATACATTCAACCTCATACGAATTATTTAGTTATCTCACATGAGCACAACGTTTATACACTTATTCATGAAGATGATTTGCCTCACTGTTCCAAGACACGTAATTATCATAGATGCTCTCCAAGTTATCCTTCCTACAAGTCATCTATGCATCCTATTTGCGAGATATTATTGATAACCGATGATAAACAGGAACCATTTGAGGATTGTGATATCAGGATTAGTAAAAGATTCAATCCACCCTGGAAACAATTGAATAATATGAAGGCATGGCTCTACTCTTTACCTGAACAGGAAAAGGTTCAACTAATTTGCGGTTTTCGGGGTCGAGATTGGAAATTTCTACCCAAAGAAATTGCAATTACAAATGTCGCTGGTAACATTTTGGGGCATTGGGTCCTCGCACCACATTACGTATTCACCGATTTACCTGAAGCTGTGTAGGTAGAAAATAACCGGCGGACGCATCTTCTACATGGAATCGAATGGTTTGAAGGAGATGCATCAGCAGAAGAAGTTTATCAACAATTATCAACAATTCTGAAAACTGCTCATGCTCTCGGTGAAGGAGCTCAGTTATTTTTGAAAAAATTGCTGTGTAGAAAAGTCAAAAATATGGAGGAGCACCGTAATTGTGATTTATTCATTAAGAAATATCCCACAAAAACAGCGTGCATATTACATGGACTAAAACTGAAGAAGGTATTTGCGTAATTACTAAAGTCAGACAAATAAAAAAATGGCTTTTCCCCGTACCGCCACCGTCTGAGTAATACAACGAAACCGAATTTTAAAATCCATGTTTCTAGATAATTTTTTTCATCTTGAATAAATCATCTTTTAATTCTCATCAAATTTTTATCTAATCATTTCAATCACCCCGCCCCCTTTCCACCCTCCATCATTCGCCCCGCCCACCTTCCACCCACCACCTTTCATCCAGGCCCAGCACCACCACACCATCCACCCACCCAACACCCACCAACCACCAACCCACCATCCTCCATCATCGAAACCCAGCACCAACCACCCCATCCACCCACCCACCATCCTTCATTATACAGACCCTACACCAACAACTCCACCACCTAGCCACCTACCCACCATCATCCAGACCCAGCACCGACCACCCCATCTACCCACCACCTAGCCACCCACCTCCTAGCCATCCACCACCCATCCGTTGCCCTAGACACCCACCACCCACCTCCTAGCCATCTACCCAACACTCACCCATCGGTCCCCGCACCCATCATTGGCGCACGTGGAACCTTCCCCCACCACCATCAGCGGGCCTGGCGTCAGGGGGGGAAAAAAGAGGGGTGGGTCTGTCCGGTAATTGTGTGTATACTACTGACGGTATTTAAAAAATGTTAATTTCTCAATACTCATTCATGATATAATGTAAAATATTTTCATGTTATTAGTGATTGAGCAAAAAATGTGTCATTGCGGTACAAATATTGGTGAAAATAATATTTGTGCCGATCTCTGCTCACGACCATTTGAAGTTCTCGTTTGTCTCTGGCTGGTGCAAGGAATTTTCCAGAATTCCTTACAAACTTAGTCTATCAATTCAATTTCTTAGTTAATTGCATATATTCTCGAGACTTTGTATTCCGTCAAATACTAAACGGTGAAAAAATACCAAAAGAAATACTCTGCTAGCACGGTGAAATGAATTCATTTTGACGGATCCAGAAAAATTAACATGTCTGCACCGTATTTTTTGCTACTTGCTCTAAGAAGTTTTCTGCGATTTATCGTTCCAAATATTTAGCTGTCAGCCCAACTTCCGATTGTGACAAGTGAATTTTTGGGGTCCGTCAAATCAACCTCATTTTACCGTGCGCCACCGTATTTTTTTTTGTGCTGTTGTCTTCGTATATATTCGACCTAAAATAAAACAAAAAAAATGTGTTTGCGAAAAAATTGTGGTGGGATGTAGAAATATTTGAAAAATACAAAGAAATGAAAAAGAAAGTCAAGTCAGGAAGGTCATAGTGCACATTAAGATTTCATGAAAAAAATTGTTTCAAATCGAAGAAGGATTGACAAAATTCTCTATGAAATAAAAAAAAACAGTAGAAGGAGGATCAATGACCTTGGCGCGGGTCATAAGACAGAAAAATAGATTAATACTAAACAGTGGTACTAAGCAAGAACGTTGGTCCTTCTCCTACTCATTTGTTATTCCATAGATCATTCTTTAACATGCCTTTTCTTTTTGGAAGTATTTTTCTCAAAGAAATCTGATTGTGTACTATGACTATTCATTTGACATTCTTGACTTTGCTTTCTATTTCTTTTTTCTGTATGTTTCAAATATCTCAACTTCTCAATAAGAACCAAACAAAACGTTTTCTTGGCGCAGTTTTCTTACAAATATCATTGTTGTTGTTTTTAGGGAAATCAAATTTTTTTTCTCAATAACTAAGGAATCGTTTTCATATCCTATAAATTTTCACCGATTTCCAATAGTCCATACGCCAGGGGTACTTCTGTGTACATTGAAATGTCCAAAAGATTTAACCATTGGAATTTATGTCTTCGAGATCGTTGATTGCGAATATGATAAAGTTACCGTTAGTTTGTATTGAAACTTCTGAGAAAAAAAAACAATGGTTTTTTTCCAATTTCAAAAATAAATGATATTTTGTGATGTTTTTCTACATTTTCTGGAATTGATAAATCTTTTGTGCATGAATGTGAAGAGAACTACGGTGATTTTGCGACATGTGGAGTATGCGTTAATGTTCAATCTGCTCAAAACAAAATGTGTGGCTAAAAAATTTTGGTTATTTTACGATGCATCTTTTGAGTTGCTAGACATATAGATACATTCCCAGTAGCCCGGGGCCGAATTGCCGATGCTGTTCAATCGGCCAAACCTCGGCCTAGAATCGGCATGCCGAGCCTTGGCGACCCACTCGTGGGCAAACATCGGCTTTGGGCTGACATCAAATGGTCATTCATCGAATCTCAAGTCTCACCCAATAATTGGTTAAACTTCGGACGCCGAGGCGTGATAAGGGTCAAACAGAAAAGACAAGTTACCTGATTCCAAGGATCAAACTCTCATGAGGGTCACTGTTGAGCAGAGAAAACTAGCGCAATATTCCAACGGGCCAAATACTCACAAGGATCACGAGGGTCATAAGGGTCAAATATGGGTAATAGCAAACCTACTTTTAAGGGTTTACTTTTGGAGAATTTTATAAAAGGTCGAATTATCATAGGGATTGAATCTCGGGTTTCGAGATTCAAACCCCGCCACGGGGTGCAGAGAACAGGGTTGAGTCAAAAACTCAGCGCGTCTCCTGGTGGCGGATAGGAGGACAGCTAGACAGAATAGCTGAGTCACTACAGGAATCAGGGGGAGACACCCCAGGCCTGGAAGGGGGCTAGTAAAAAGACTGGCTAATGGTGGTAATAGGGCAATCCAACCGGGAAACCGGGCGGCGAGCCCGAAGCCCCGTCCCAGACCAACTCCCCAAGCCAAGGTGTTAGCTACCGTGCCGAAGGTTGCGTGGCGGAGGGGTGCTGCGTCGCTGACAGTGTCCTCGGATACCGGGCGACCACCGAGTGTATAAATCAAGCCCCAGTATTCACGGCTATGACTGGGTGCTAGGAAACCTAGCAGGTAATGTGTTAATATAGCAACTTCAACGAATTTTTCGAGGAAGCTGAATTATTTTGTCATCCAATATAAATAGAAATTGAAATCAGGAAAAAAATTGAGTCGGACTCAATTAGTCAAACGAAACTGATGTTCTCGACCATATCCTTTCAAATTGTTGCAATAATTTTGGGCCATGTTTAGGTCAGCAGCAGTAAACACTCAAAAAAATTCAAGAAATCAAAATTGCACTACGTTTCGAATGCTCTAAGCATTCCTCCTCAGGTACATCATTTTATTCTATATAAACCGAAACAAAAAAAACACAATTAATAATTATAAATCTACAAAAATATTTTCAAAATTCAACTGCAATTTACAAAAAATTTTTCAAAAAACCTCACCTAAAATAAGATATACTCCAAGACATTCATATTCCTCAAGAACTCACACTATGCTATCGTTGCGGCAAATAAATGACAACCGTAACCTAGAATTGTCACCACCAATTAACTCAATTAGGTAAATAACTTGAAGGGGGTGACTGGGTCAAATTTTGGCCTTTGTGGGGTTCATACCAGCTGCATCCCCGTCGCGAAACCTGGGTAATGTTAAGTGCTGGTGAAGCTTGATACTTTGAAAAATAAGTGCTTCACTACACGTTGAATTTATATGAACACCTCATAATTGAAATTTCATAAATTGCTTTTAGAAAGGAAAGTGCAGAAAGGGAAGTCCCGTACATCTACATGAGCATCCACGTTATTAAGTGTGATAGCTCAAAGGAGGTTAAATTCCTTCATTGCAACTAGGTTCCGACAAAATATACGTCAAATGACTTCAAGTTCAATATAAAAAAGTTAATATTTACCTGTTAGTATCCAGAATGAGTAGGAGGTGCTATTCTACCTAATTACCGACTGGGTGAGACCGCTTCGCCATGGTAATCGTTGGAGCAAAAATGGACACTGATAATCAAATAGAAAAAAACGATAACCAACTTCCTGGGGTGTTGACGAACCAGGAAGTTGGCAAGGATGGTTCTGGGGCGAATAGGACCAGACCGAAGTTCAGGGGAGCCGCGAGGCGCCGCTTCAAGAGGGAACGGGGGACCCTCGGAGCTGAAGGAGCCCAGGAGAAACCTGCTGGGGGGAGTGACGCAACGGTGCAGGGTGTGAAGCGCCCAACATCCGAGCATAACACCCCTAGCCCTCAAATAAACGGGCCAAGACTGGTGTTACCTACGCACAGGCGGCATCTAAGATGCTGAAACTGGCGTTGGTTCCCGAGGGCTACCCAGACCAGAAGATCACCCAAGAGGAGATCAAGGGCCTGAAAGGACTGTTGCGGTCCCAGATCCTGCCCATAGCAGAGGGGACGAAGGTGCCGATCTTTGAGGGCGTCTGGGAAAGAGACGTAGCGGCCATCATTGGCTGTTCCAACGCGGAGACGGGGAGGTGGCTTAAAAGCCTGTTCCCCGATAACAAAATTGGGGCAACGTCCTTCCGGGTGCTGAGCCCTGAGGAGCTACCAGAGCGCCACAGGGTCGTAGTGCACGTGGAGGACGAGGAAGTGACTGCCGAGGAGACAATTATACTCATGGGCAGGCAAAACCCAGCATTATCACCGGATGACTGGCGAGTGGTCAAGTGCAGCGAGAGTATGGGAGCTTTGAGCGCCCACTTCGCTGTCCTCGTTGGTGAGAAAATACTGCGGGCCCTAAAATCCTGCAACTTCAGACCTCACTGCGGAACTCAAAGAGCATCGGTCAAGATGTTCGAGAACCGCAGTGGGGGCATAGGGGCGACAGAAGACGACAAGTGAGTTGAACGATGGCTCACAGGTCGATCAAAATCGTCCAGATTAAATAGCATCATACCAAAAGCGCTTCAGCTATTCTCTGCAGGACCCTTGCTAAGATGGAAACAGCCATAGCTCTCATTCAAGAACCTTGGTTAGTGGATGGGACCATAAGAGGCCTAGGGAGCTGTGGGAAGTTACTTCACATGAACCCTAGGGAGAACAGGATAAGGGCTTGCATCCTCATCAACGGGATGGAGTTCCTACCTCAACTCAGTAAAGAGTACTTGGCAGTAGCCAAAGTGAAAGCCCTGACACGGGAAAACCGAGTCTTGGAGTTCATGATAAGGTCAGCCTACTTATCCTATGACTCCATAGAACTCCCCCCAACGCCAGAGGTGGAGGGTATTATAAACAGAGTGAGGGACGTTGGGCTGGAACTCCTGCTTGGAAGTGACGCTAACTCCCACCATTTGGGGTAGGGAAGCTCAAACACCAATGCAAGGGGAGAAGCTCTACACGACTTCATGATGGGGAACAATCTTCTACTTCTCAATAGGGAAAATAAACCGACCTTTATGGACTGCAGAAGACAGGAAGTGTTGGACATAACCGTCCTCACAACAGGCATGGCGGTCTTGGTAAGGGAGTGGTGGGTCTCCAGGGAACCCTCGGGTTCAGATCATAGTCAGATACACCTCAGTCTAACTGGCAGAGTGGACCCCATCCAAAGGAGAAATCCAAGGAACACAGATTGGGAGGGATACAAAGCGGAACATTCACTGAGGATCCAGGATGTACCATGCCGATTTGAAAACAAGGAACGACTGTCATACGCAGCCGAATGTTTCGGAGAGGCTATCAGATGTTTCTTTGAAAACAACTGTAACATACGCACTCACAAAGGAACCAAAAAAGTGATCAGGTGGAATGATACGCTAGCACATCTGAGGGACCGACTGAGAAAGGCATGGAACATGGTTAAAAACTCTCACGGAAACTAACGTAAGAGACAAGCGATGGAAGAACGTAGGTGTCTCCAGAGGAAATACAACAAAGCTCTGGTCAAAGCCAGGAATGAAGGTTGGAAGAGGTTCAGCAGTCGAATCGGGAGTCTCTCCGAGCCCTCTAGGCTAGTAAAAGTTGTAACGAGATTTTCGCGTTACGGTAAACTGTTTTGCCAATGCGAAAAACCATGAGTCAAGGATGGTTATAGTGAGGGCAAGAGTAAGGAACGACATGTAACGCCAGCTGAATAAGCTGAGCGAGAGATAAGAGTGACATCAAACGGCGGTTCAAGTGAACCGTGCGTGACGTAAATAGATCAATCAAATAATGCCAAGAGGCGTGGTTTGGGTGAAACCATGCTTCTGAACATTATAGAGAGGCTGTCGATACGCTGTCGCCATATCTAGAAACTCGCCGAGCTGTGTTTGGGGAAAATGGGCCAATGGACTGGAGTTCCAACTAGGCGATTCTAGAGGTGCTATCGATTTAGACTATGGAGCAACGGCTAGGTGAGAGGACTAGCGCCGCCTCGATTGCCATCGAGCTGATTGGTGGTGGTGGGGTAACGGATGACCCACCACCGCTGAGATGTTCAGACTAGAGGGAGAAGGCCCTAGTTGATTTCGAGACAGTCGGTGACGGGCACTGGAGTCGAGCGGATGGTTTTCCGGTTACTCGGCACAGTGGTTAGTGGCATTAATCCGTATGGATTATGGGGGTCCGTTGTAAGGACAAGATCCGAAACAGCGAGAAAATGGGACGCTTCGGCGTCCCACACAGAATGATCGGATTACGTTGAGGACGTGGGATGAATTAATTCCATGTTCTCAGGGATCCATCACTTCGGACGAAAGAAGTGGTGTTGGCGTGGATCGGAAAGATACATGGAGGAATGGCTCCTGGAAGATACGTTTTATCGAGATCTCTCGGCTGAAAAGAAGAAGATCGATCGAGTGGATTACTCCTAGTATGGTGGACCTCGCCCACTCTAACGTATTACGCTGATGCTGGCTCGGCATAGTTAGTCCCGTCACGAGAAGTCCTCAGGGTAGACGAGTTATCCTCTGAGGCCGGTTTACCATTGAATTTTTCGTGAAAATCCAGCTGGCGCCCAACAATTGAGGGATAGAGAAGATACCAAACTAGTTTGGAATCTCTGCTGGTGAAGCACCGGTGAAAATCCCTTACAAAGTCCGGGGGGGGGGGGCAGGGAAGCGCCAGTCTAGGCTGTCTGATCAAGCCGGACGGAATCTATACCGGGACCTCGGAAGAAACACTAGAACTTCTGCTGGAAGTGAACTTTCCTGGCTTCACCAGACAGGACGGCTTACAACAGGTCCCCAGGGTAATTGGAGGCCGACACAAATTGCGAGATTGGGCTCTAGCAGCCAAAATCGTGTACCCACAGGGGGCAGAATGGGCGTTTTAATACTTCGAACGCCTAAAGGCACCAAAACCAGATGGAATCTATCCAGTGATTTTGCAAAAGGGGATGGACATTACCTTGGGGCCATTCACTAAAATACGCAGAGCCAGTGTGGCTCTGAGAACCGTACCGCAAGTGTGGGGGGAATCAAAGATCGTTTTCTTACCCAAGCCTGGAAAGAATGGCTATGTCAAGCCGAAAGACTTCAGACACATCAGTCTAACCTCCTTCGTTCTCAAAACGTTGGAGAGCTTGATGGATAGATACATAAACAACTCAGTGGTGATAGACCGACCCCTATTATCCACGCAATATTCCTATAGGGAGGGGAGGACCACCGAGACGACCCTGCACCACCGTGTGGCAAAGGTTGAGGAAGACATACAGGGTGTTCCTGAAGTACATGCCGATCCGAAACCGGCAGGTTCACGGGGTGATTCTGAGCAGAAAAGTCCTTTTCCACTTTTTGATCAGAAGCACCCTTGAAGAGTTATTGGGGTGAGAAAGACAGCCAATGGCGCTACAGCGTTCAGCAGCTGTAGGTCCGTGTGGATGGGCGCATCAGTGTGCGTGATGCCCGTTCCACTGAGAAGGAGGCGGAAGAGAGTTCCCCTCGTGAGCCAGAAAGAGAAGGAATGACACTACTCTGTCGCTCTTATGTTTTTGGAGGGGATTACGAAAGAGAAAATAAATGATTCTGTCCCCTCTCGCTTTGAGTAAACAATGAATAATTATTAATTGTTTACGGAATCCCCAGAGCTCTGATTTATTTAATTTGGTGGAATTTTGCTGAAAAAAAATATTTTTGCAATTATCTCGTAAACAAATGGGTTTACAACATTTTGCAAAAAAAACTTGTTCGAAATGCAGCTTAAATCTCCATATTGGTCACGGTCAAGTAACTCGGCCATCTCGGAAAATCTCCGTGACCCCTCGGGTCAACGGACACAGGTTAGCGCGGCACCCAGAAGAGTCAGTCACATCAGTTGTGTTTCAGTATCGTCACGATGATGATAGAATAGAGTCAGTTAACCAGTATTCCAAATTTAATATCTTGTTCAGTATATCAACTTGTTGCTTAATTTCAGTCTAAATTCAGTGATCCAACGAATTAACAGTAAAAGACGATTATCCGTATAATTAGATATTCAACAGTTAAAATACCAAAGAGTGTAAAAATAATTGACAAGTGGTTCGATCCGACAGAAATATAGTGTGATTTTTTTTTAAATCCGGCTAAAATAATTTTCTCAACATCTCCCTCCACATTTTCATCCCACATCCACCCTAACCCAAGACATTCACCAAACAGTGGTCCTTCGAGCCGGATAGTGGGTGAAAACATGTGTAAAGTGCTGTGGAAAATTCGAGGGACGCCTCGTGTCGAACAAACTTTCGGGGTTCGCACGGGCAAATCAACGGACAGTTCTAGAACATTCGCTTTGTTTACACCCGCAAGGGCGACGGGGTAACAAAGGACATAGTGAGTGTATCAGTGTCGGAAATCGGGAAATCTCAGGAGTGACGAGTGTCGCCGAAGGCCACCAACGCTTGGCCACGTGCGCCACGCAACAGGCGACTCACCAAAGTTCGGCAGTCGGTAACTCACCCAACTCTCGGCAGTCGGTAACGCAACAGCCACCCGTAGCCCCTCAACAACCGATAACTCAACTAAAGCGACAATTTAGCACGGACAATCACCATGGCAGACGATACTAAGGTCAAACCCAAAGAAGAAACTCAACAAACAGTGAGCGATAGTGAGGAAATCGTGCAAGTCACACAAGAAGAGGCACTGCCAGCAAAAAATGAGGCAGTTTTAACTAAGCCAATCACCACTCCTGAGGAAATCAACAGTCCAAGTGGATCGTCAGGATCAAAAGAGCCCGCTCAACAAAAGTGAACGCCTGCAGCTTCAAAAATAGCACTCACCATGCAGCAGGAAGGTCAATTAAGACTATTAACATTCAAGGTAGAGACTCTAATGGAGATCTATTATGACCTCCCGCAGGACGTTGAAAACGAAGAGGACCTCACCCTAGAGGAGTTAGACGGGCACAAAGGGATAATCGAGGCAGAATGGAACGAATATTTTCAAATTTATGCCAATCTAGCCGAGTTTCTTCCCCCTGATCATGAGTATATCAACGAGATGATGCATGAACGAGCCACCAGGACAAGACGGCAAACCCTGATGCTCATTGCTCGGCTGAAGGGTGCACTGGCAAGGAAGAAGGATTCAATTAGCAGCTGAATGGATCAAAGCCTGGCAAATCAGCTAAAGCGTCTTGACATCAAGCCATTCGATGGGAAACCGGAGGAATGGAAGGAGTTCAGTGACCTTTTCTTGTCACCGGTGGGAAACGCAACGTCAATTCCACCAGTACAGAAATTGGTGAGAATAAAGGGATGCCTGAGAGGTCCTGCAGTAGCTCTCCTCTCAACCTTTCAGGCCAAGAACGAAAACTATGAAAAGGCTTGGCAGAAACTCACCAGGAAGTACGAGGACCCTAGGTTCGTCACTCAGTCAATGTTTAACAGAATCCTGACGCTGCCGAAAATCACCCAAGCGACAGAAGAGAACCTCAGCGCCAATGCAGCAGCAGCATTGGAGACCCTCGATCAACTGCAAGACGTGACGGGGTTAACAACGGAGAACATCGCTGAACAGCTGGTAGCCTACTTGCTGAGGAGATCTCTTGATCCAGAGACATTCAGGCAGTGGGAACTAAAGCTGGAAGACTCCAAGGATTTCCCAAACCTTAAGGAGTTCGTAGCATTCATCGAGGCCTGCGGCAGAGCGATCAACGCATGTGCAAAACTGTTATCAACGAATGAAATCAACACAGCTACGAAGAAATCAGCTCCACCAAAGAAAAGGGGCACCTATACAGCAGCAACTCACCAGCAGGAAAATAAGGAGCCAGAAAGGCTACTTCCCAGGAACTGCTGTGCCTACTGTCAGGACAAGCATTTCATCGCATACTGCCAGAGGTTCATTGAGCCCACCCCAGCTAAGAGAAACGACATCGTTATCACCAAGGGGCTGTGCTTCAACTGCTTAAGGCCACACACGAAGGCCAAGTGCTCGTCGGACAAGAAGTGTCACAAATGCAGCAGGTACCACCACACTCTCATCCATGGAGGGAGCTCATGGACGATGAGCCCCCCTCCAGCACGATGCACTCCAGCTGAGCCCGTCCAGACTGCCGGAACGTCCAGAGAGCAAGAGGATCACGGAAATAGTGAGTGAATGAATTCAACCTCAATAGCACACTCACCATCTTATTAATCATTCCTCAACATTAGAATCCAGTACATCACCACCAGTAGCAGTAATCTTCAACAACAAAATGATCAATGAGAAAGCAGAGACCATCAAACACGAAAATGACCAAGGAGAAGCAGATCAACAGTCAGTGCTGTTGGCAACAGCACGAGTAAAAGTAATATAACCGAGAGGATTCACGACAAAAGCCAGAGCACTCATCGACCAAGGTTCAGAGGTATCGTTTATCCCCGAGCAATTAGTTAATCAACTGCATTTACTGAGAAGAGCATCAACAGTGGAGCTAGTGGGAATGGGTAGAAGTAATTCAGGACACACCAGAGGAATAGTTTCAGCCATTCTACAAGCAAGCCATGTGACTCATCAACTGCAACTCAACGCCCACATTCTAAAGAAGCTCACCGCAATAATTCCGTCATTTTCATGCTCATCAGCGAGGATCGGCTCACTTCAGAATCTTCAGCTAGCCGATCCCCATTATCTAAGGCCTGGACCAATCGACATCATACTAGGGGCTGACAACTATGGGCGGATCATCATGGATGAAGTTGTCAAGTCAGAGCAATCAAGAGTAGTTGGCCAACGCAAAGTATTCGGTTGGATACTATCCGGACCAATCGAATGCACAAATTGTTCAATAAAGGTATCTCTATCAGCTGTACGAGAATGTTCAAATAAACAACTTCTAGAGCTTCTTCAGAAATTTTGGGTCCAGGAAGAACTGCCAAACGAGAGATTATCAACATCAGAGCTTTCACCAGATGAGTACGAGTGCGAGATGCACTTTGGCGCAACTCATAACAGAGACAACACCGCGCGATACATCGTGAGACTGCCCCTCAAAACTTCAGCAGCAGCGCTCGGAGAATCGAAATTTAAAGCAGTACGTCAACTCAAATCGATCGTGGGTCGACTCAACAGAGATCAAGCATACTCCCAGTTGTACAGAGAGTTCATCAACGAGTACGCAACACTGGGGCACATAAGAATAGCATCAGAGAATCCAGAACCCGTGCCAGCCTACTATCTTCCACATCACGGGGTACTGAGGGAGGAGGCCATCACAACGAAGCTGAGAGTCGTATTCAATGGCTTCAGTCCCAATTCATCAGGTATGTCACTAAACGATACACTTTATTTTGGTGAAAATTGCAGAACGATGCCATGGTTGTCCTGACTTGGATGAGGAGGCACAGGCTCGTGTTTGGCACGGATATTGTCAAGATGTTCCGCCAAATACGAGTTCACCAAGATGACTAGGATCTTCAGAGAATCCTGTGGATCGACGAGAATCAACAACCAGTCACCTACCAGTTAACGACAGTCACCTATGGACTAAATTGTTCTTCATGGTTGTCGTTACGTGTTCTTCAACAACTAGCAGATAATGAAGATGAGATCGCAACGCAACTACAAGGGCTTTGCCATGCAGGAGGCTTCTCTTTACAGAAGTGAAGCAGCAATTGTCCAGAGGCTCTGCATGAGTTGGGCCTATCAACTGAAGAAGGAATTATCGAGTTATCCAGTTCGAGGAGTCAGTCACCAAGGTACTTGGATTGTGTTGGCATCAATCCACCGACACATTCCGGTACAAATCAAAGGACTTCAATACGACGACAATCACCAAGAGAGTAGTCTCTTCTGAAATAGTCCGGATCTTTGATCCGCTGGGATTTATCGCACCAGTTGTCATCCAGGGAAAGATTCTCCTACAAGATCTTTGGAGATTGAAATTAAAATGGGACGATCCTCTTGCAGACGAGTATGTCCAACGCTGGAAGACATTCCGAGAGAATCTCAACGACCTAGACAGAGTAACTGTACCTAGATGGCTGAGAATTTCAACAGAGACACTCACCATCCAAATTCATGGATTTGCAGACGCTTCAACGGTAGCCATGAGTGCAGTGGTGTATATTCGCACAAAAACCATCAACGACTCGACATCAACAGTGCTGGCATACGCGAAGATGAAAGTAGCACCACTCAAGCGCATGACCATCCCTCATCTAGAGCTCACAGCGGCTCTTCTATTGACTCAGATAGTGGCATCAATGAAACAAATGCTCCGACTCGACCAGGTAGAAACCTATCTCTGGTCTGACTCTTCAGTAACACTAGCTTGGATCAGGAGTCACGCATCAAGATGGAAGGACTTCGTCTACAATTGGGTCATCAAGATCCAGGCAACTCTTCCAAATGCTACCTGGAGACATGTCAGTGGGAAGGAGAATCCAGCTGATTGTGCCTCCAGAGACATATCACCGAGCCAGCCAGCAGATCATCAACTGTGGTGGTCAGGACCTGGATGGATGAATCAGGATCCTGAAGAATGGCCACAATCATCAATCGATGCTCCAGCCATGGACATCCCGGAGGTGGCCAGAGAAGCAAAACCCGCACCAGCCCATCCAGTTGCAATTAAAATCAACGAAATTGCAGAGCTGCTCAACAGGTATCAGACGATGGCTAAATTGCTAGCCGTAACAGCTACGGTCAATAGAGTTATCGACAGATTCAGGAGGCAGCCACGCCCCCGGGACCTGTCTTGACAACAAGAGAACTCAAAGACGCGAGGTTATTTTGGGTAAAGATAACCCAACATCAATACTTTGGGCCAGGCATTTGAGTACTCCAGAAAAATCACCAACTACCGAGAAATCATCAACTAGGTAAGCTGACACCCATACTAGGCAACGAAAGGATCATGAGACTTGGGCGACGCCTCAAGACCTGCCAGCTAAATTCAGATGAAATTCACCCAATAATCTTACCTTGCCAGTCAGGTTTCACCACACTAGTCATCGAAGAAGCTCACCGCAAAACACTCCACGGAAGAACTTAACTCACCTTGGCCTAGACACGTCAAAGGTACTGCATAATCGGCGGCAGAGGCACAGTTAGAGCGTATATTCAACGCTGTGTCATCTACAACAGACACCGAGAAAAACAGGCCCAACAACAGATGGGTCAACTACAAGCAACGAGAATCTCACCAGTAAGAGCATTTCTCCACACAGGGGTGAACTATGCAGGACCATTCGCCATCCTCAAATGGAGACCAACGAATGCACAATCAGGGTCAGTGCACATTGCAGTTTTTGTGTGCTTCACCACATCAGTAGTTCACCTAGAGCTAGTCACCAGATAGATAACTGACGCCTTCATCGGAGCCTACAAGAGATTTCCCGGAAGACGTGGTATTCCATCTGTCATGTACAGTGACAATACCACTACCTTCGTGGGCGCAGCAGAGGTCCTACAGAAGATCTATCACCGAGCATCCAGAGAAAATCAGCAGGTTCAGGCTGCTCTCGCCACTAATGGGACTCAATGTAGCTTTTCACCACCACGAGCACCCCATTTTGGTGACAAGTGGGAAGCAGCCGTGAAATCAACAAAGTATCACCTTAGAAGAGTCTTGGGGTCAACAATACTCACATTTGAGGAACTCAACAGTGTCGTGATCCAGATAGAGGCCTGCCTAAATTCCAGGCCAATCTGTCCCATGTTAGATAACCCAGACGATCTCCAAGTACTCACCCCAGGACACTTCCTGATAGGTGAGCCTCTTCAACTGATTCCAGAGCCATCAATCATCGACAAGAACCCCAGCAAACTGCAGAGATGGAACCTGGTAACGCAGCTAACTCAACAATTCTGGTCCAGATGGGCCAAACAGTGTCTTCAACGTTATCAAGCCATCTATAAGTGGACACATCGAGAAGAGAACATCAAGGTTGGCGACATGGTGCTGATGATCGACGAAAATTATCCACCAGCACAATGGCCAATCGGACGAGTCATTGCGACACGTCCAAGAGCAGATGGGCTAACGAGAGTCGCAACCATAAGAACCGCAAAAGCAGAAGTACCAAGGCAGGCAGATGGATCACCAATCATACAAAACATCAGAACAATCTACACAGAGCTTGACCGACCAATTTCCAAGTTTTGCCTACTGCCATCAGATCCACCACCTCCAGAGCAACCTCCAGACGATGATGCAGAAGAAGCTCAACAGGAATAGAATCACCATTAATTCATCATCCCTGCCCCCGGGGTGTTCGAAATGCAGTTTAAATCTCCATATTGGTCACGGTCAACTAACTCGGCCATCTCCGAAAATCTCCGTGACCTCTCGGGTGACGGACACAGGTTAGCGCGGCACCCGGAAGAGTCAGTCACATCAGTTGTGTTTCAGTATCGTCACGATAATGATAGTAGATTCAGTTAACCAGTATTCCAAATTTAATATCTTGTTCAGTACAAGAACTTGTTGCTTAATTTTAGTCTAAATTCAGTGACTCAACGAATTAACAGTGAAAAACGATTATTCGTATAATTAGACATTCAACAGTTAAAATACCAAAGAGTCTAAAAATAATTGACAAGTGGTTCGATCCAACAGAAATATAGTGTGATTTTTTTAAATCCAGCTAAAGTAATTTTCCTAACATCTCCCGCCACATTTTCATCCTACATCCCCCCTAACCCTAGACATTCACCAAACAAAACTTTTTTGTAGAAGATCAAATTTCCTACAAAAAACGTCCTATGGTGTAATAACGTAAACCCAATAGTTTATTAAATAATTACCTAACAATGTTAATTATATTTTTGTAATTATTTAATAAACTACTGAATTTAGGTTATTTTATTATTCGACGTTTTTTGTAGGAAATTAGATTCCTTACAAAAAACAATGAATGGCAAAATGTTGTAAATCCATTTGTTTACAAGATAATTGTAAAAAAGTGTTTTTCAACAAAAAAAATCCACGAAAATTGAAGCCTGTCCCTTTCCTATTTTTGAGACAACTGTTTAATTGCTAATTATTTCAAAAATGAAGAGAGTTACGGAATTTTCTCTTAAGATATTGTTTGCTGAGGAACTAGATTTAGGGTGGATTGGGAAGTTAGAGGATCGTCGGTGTGAAATAATTGTTGAGAGTCTTGACCTAGTATAAACGTTAATTTATTCTCGGGGTCGAATCACGCTTTGTCAAATTTACAAAACACCTTGTCACTTATTGATCGTACTGAGCTAATTTAATTGTCTATAGTTTTAGCACTGTTGAGTCACTGGTTGAATGGTCAATAAATAACGTGATTTTCTCTTACTGAATTTCTATCGCCGAGCTAATAGACGCTAATGTACTGAACGTGTCTAAACTCTACGCGTTACTCGAATACGGAGTTGAACTCTATTTAAAACGGACTATATGACAAATCGTTTGATAGTGATTCGCGTTGATTTACGGTGACTCTACTAGACCTGAGCGTTGATCCGGAAAAGACCGATGATTTTCATAATTGGCCAAGCTGATCGACCTCGGTCTTGGAGAAGTTGAGTTACGTTTCAAACAGATATTTTTTGTTGTAAATTAAATTTACCACAAAAAAGATCTTTTGACAAAATCCAGTAAAATCCTTTGTTCAAAAGATAATCCACAATCCAACGATGACCTCAAAAATAGGAAGAGTATGGCCTTCGATTTTCGTGAAATTTTGCTGAAAAAAATGTTTTGGCAATTATCTCGTAAACAAATGGGTTCACAGCATTTTGCCAAAAGAACTTGTTTGGAGAATGACTAGTTTTAGGGTGGATGTGGGATGAAAATATGGAGGGAGATGTTGGGAAAATCCCGGTTTAGCCGGATTTAAAAATCATAGTTTATTTGTGGGATTATCGTAACGATACCGAAACACAACTGAACGACTGCTCGATATGAACTCTTAATAATGTTGATTAATACTCGTTAATAACTATTCGGTGAATCCTACACGTTGAATTACTCGTTGAGTTCTACTTAATACTTGTGGAATAGTTGAGAGACTACTCCTTAGTTGATGTGAACTCGTTGAAATACGAATGGATACTACTTTTCGTTTTTTTCTACCGGGTGCCGCGCTGACCTGGGTCCATTGACCCGAAGGATCACGGAGATTTTCGGAGATGGCCGAGGTAGTCGACGGTGAAAAATATGGAGATTTTAGCTGCATTTCAAACAGAAATTTTTTGTAGAAAATCAAATTTTCTAAAAAAAAAGTTCCATGTTGTAATAACGTAAACCCAATAGTTTATAACATAATTACATAACAATGTTAATTACATTTTTATAATTATTCAATAAACTACTGAATTTAGGTTATTTCATCGTAAGACGTTTTTTGTAGGAAATTAGATTCCCTACAAAAAATATTTTATGGCAAAATGTTGTAAACGCTAATTGTAAAAAAGTGTTTTTCAAACAAAAAAATCCACGAAAATCAGAGGCCGTCCCTTTCCCATTTTTGAGACAATTGTTTATTTGGACATTTGGCTATGGTCGTAGCTATGGGATGGACGTTGGTGATTGTCAAACGTCACGAGGGTCACTTGGGGGGGAGAGTCAAACGTCACAAGAGTCACTTGGGGAAAAGTCAGACGTCACGAGGGTCACTTGATGGAGAGTCAAACCTCACGAGGGTCACTTGGGGGGAAGAGCCAAACGTCACAAGGGTCACTTGGGGGAAAGTCAAAAGTTTCAAGGGTCTTTTGCGAATGGCCAAACGTCACGAGGGTCATTTGCCGATGGTCAAACGTTAGAAGGGTGCCTTGGGGGAGAGTCAAACGTCATAAGGGTCATTTGCGGCTGATCAAACGTCACGAGGGTCATTTAGGCGAGAATCAAACGTCACAAAAGACACTTGGGAGACAGTCAAACGTCACGAAAATCACTTGGGGTAGAGTCAAACGTTACGAGAGTCATTTGGGGAATAGTCAAACTTTACAAGGGTTACTTGCGGATGGTCAAACGTCACAAAAGTCACTAAGGAAAAATCACAATAGTTTTCGGGGAAAATTGGAATTATTGACAATTCAAGAGATGCAATATTTCAGATAGCCTAGAAGCTTGACAACAACGGAAACAATTTCCAAAGTTGCTACTTACACAATAAACATGGTGTTAAATGAGACAACCATAATTTTACCATTGTCCCTACATTGGCTTTTTCCACTTGTAATTCTCGTGAGCCTTGTGAGCCTCAGACTCTAAAAATAATTTTATTTTCCCCCAATTGACCCTCGTGAAGTTTGATTGTTTCTTCAAGTGACCCTCCTTCCGTTTGCCTCTTCCTCAAGGCACTCTCCTAACGTTTGACCACCCACAAATGACCCTTATAACGTTCGACTTCCCTCCCAAATGACCCTTGTGAAGTTTGACTTTCCACAAAGTGACCCTCGTGACGTTTGACTATCACATGGCTGTCGCCATGGCCCTTTTTGCACGTGAAAGGATGGAAATCCGAAGTTATCATTTGGTGGCCATGAAAAGGGCCGAATTTTATCATTGCCCTCAAAAGGACAGTTTACTCCATAATCCTAAAGAACATTCTCCACGTGTCCTCCACCAGCTGCAATGCAGAGTCTTGCTCTCTTCAGAAGATTCTGTGTGAGGGTATATCCGGGACTCCAGAGTACCCCACAAGAAGAAATCCAGTGGAGTGAGGTCTGGAGACCGCGGGAGCCAAGCCACAGGTGGATGGCGACGTCCACCCCTGTCCCGATCGTTCCGGTTCCCTATCCAGCGATCTGGAAACCACTCATTCAGCTGGTCCACTACTGCCACGCACGTATGAGCTGGAGCCCCATCGTGCTGAAACTAAATATCTCTGTCACCAGGACCGTCACCGACGACAGTTCCAAGGCGATTTTGCAAAAATCCCAATTAATTGCCACCCTGAAACAAAGAAAAATTACAATAATTATTCGAGTGGTAATGAAATCATACAGAGTGAAAAATAGAATAACGGCCTCAGTGTTGATTTAGTACTGGTTCGCTGTCCCGTGTACACTAAACGGTGTCCCGGAAAGTCCACACCGTCCATCGTGTGGACTTTATAGGACACCGTTCGGAGTGAATTGGACGTGGAACCGAGTTTTTCAACGAGAGGCTCCGGCGAGCGGGAGATCGCTAATATAGTGACCGCCTGTACCGGCATGGGTTTTGTGTGGTTTCCCATGCTACTCCTATGTTCTATAGGAGTGCGAATGCGGTGCAGTGTAGAATCCACAGCCGCATGCATATGGTTGGATAGGGCCGATAAGCCAATCAGAGGGCAGAAAGGGCCGGAATATAAAAAAAAAAAAAAAAAAGAAGTGAATTGGACAGGGAATTAATGTTAAATTAACACGGAGCCATTTTTCCATTTGTTGCAGTGTAGGATCAAGAAAAAATAATTACGTCGAGACGTCCTGGTAAGTGATAAATGTGGACTTCATCACCAATGATTCCTCCCCAGATGTCCATACTGTCCCAACGATACTGATAGTTGGATTTTTTCGCGAGACGACGATTTTCAATAGCCCAATANTGTCCCGGAAAGTCCACACCGTCCATCGTGTGGACTTTATAGGACACCGTTCGGAGTGAATTGGACGTGGAACCGAGTTTTTCAACGAGAGGCTCCGGCGAGCGGGAGATCGCTAATATAGTGACCGCCTGTACCGGCATGGGTTTTGTGTGGTTTCCCATGCTACTCCTATGTTCTATAGGAGTGCGAATGCGGTGCAGTGTAGAATCCACAGCCGCATGCATATGGTTGGATAGGGCCGATAAGCCAATCAGAGGGCAGAAAGGGCCGGAATATATAAAAAAAAAAAAAAAAGAAGTGAATTGGACAGGGAATTAATGTTAAATTAACACGGAGCCATTTTTCCATTTGTTGCAGTGTAGGATCAAGAAAAAATAATTACGTCGAGACGTCCTGGTAAGTGATAAATGTGGACTTCATCACCAATGATTCCTCCCCAGATGTCCATACTGTCCCAACGATACTGATAGTTGGATTTTTTCGCGAGACGACGATTTTCAATAGCCCAATAATGCTCATTGTGCTGATTGATAATCCCCTTTCTCACGAAAAGTTTCTCATCTGTCCAGCAGACGTTGCGTATGAAATCGGGATCGCGACTTCTGTCAAGGAGCCATTGGCAGAACTCCATACGCTTCGGCAAATCCTCCGCTTTCAGCTCTTGAACACGCGTGAAGTTCCATGGATGGAAACCTTCACTTTTCATCACACGATGAACCATGGAACGGTTCGTGTGTAATGCGGATGGGATTCCCCGGATGGACATTCCTGGATATTCCGCGACACACTCGAGAATTTCCTCCTCCAATTCCACGTGACCAGCTCGTCTTGGGCGCCCTTCGCCGTGCCTTGGGAGAACGTTACCCTCCCTCAGCCGTTGAAAAGCATCTCTGAAGGTACGTGGATCAGACCCCACACGATTTGGGAACTGCTCCGCCTAGATTCGAGTAGCTTCCGCCCCATTGCCCCCCGCAACATCATAAACTGCCACCATATCTGCGTATTCCGCTGCCGTGAATCGAACCTTTTTCACGATGCGTATCGCACGGAAATCACAATATGAATGACCACATCGAATAAAAGAATTAACAAAATCGGAAAAACAAATAAAAACTCGCTCACGACTCATTTGTTTTTCCGATTTTGTTAATTCTTTTATTCGACGTGGTCATTCGTATTGTGATTTTCGTGTGATACACATCGTGAAAATAGTTCGATTCACGGCAGCCGAATACGCAGATATGGTGGCAGTTTATGGTGGTGTGAGGGGCAATGGGGCGGAAGCTGCACGAATCTAGGTGCAGCAGTTCCCAAATCGTGTGGTGCCTGATCCACGTACCTTCAGGGATGTTTTTCAGCGGCTGAGGGAGGGTAACATCTTCCCAAGGCACGGCGAAGGGCGCCCAAGACGAGCAGGTCACGTGGAGTTGGAGGAGGAAATTCTCGAGTGTGTCGAGGAATATCCAGGAATGTCCAGCCGGGGAATCGCATCCGCATTACACACGGACCGTTCCACGGTTCATCGTGTGATGAAAAATGAAGGTTTCCATCCATGGAAGTACACACGTGTTCAAGAGCTGAAAGCGGAGGATTTGCCAAAGCGTGTGGAGTTCTGCCAATGGCTCCGTGACAGAAGTCGTGATCCCGATTTCATACGCAACGTTTGCTGGACAGATGAGAAACTTTTCGCGAGAAAGGGGATTATCAATCAGCACAATGAGCATTATTGGGCTATTGAAAATCGTCGTCTCGCGAAAGAATCGAACTATCAGTATCGTTGGGACAGTATGGACATCTGGGGAGGAATCATAGGTGATAAAGTCCACATTTATCACTTACCAGGACGTCTCGACGTAATTATTTTTTCTTTATCCTACACTGCAACAAATGGAAAAATGGCTCCGTGTTAATTTAACATTAATTCCCTGTCCAATTCACTCCTTTTTTTTATGTTACGGCCCTTTCTGCCCTCTGATTGGCTAATCGGCCCTATCCAACCATATGCATGCGGCTGTGGATTCTACACTGCACCGCATTCACACTCCTATAGAACATAGGAGTATCATGGGAAACTACACAAAACCCATGCCGGTACAGGCGGTCACTATATTAGCGATTTCCCGCTCGCCGGAGCCTCCGGTTGAAAAATTCGGTTCCACGTCCAATTCACTCCGAACGGTATCCCATAAAGTCCACACGATGGACGGTGTGGACTTTCCGGGACACCATTTAGTGTACACGGGACAGCGAACCAGTACTAAATCAACACTGAGGCCGTTATTCTATTTTTCACTCTGTATGATTTCATTACCACTCGAATAATTATTGTAATTTTTCTTTGTTTCAGGGTGGCAATTCATTGGGATTTTTGCAAGATCGCCTTGGAACCGTCGTCGGTGATGGTCCTGGTGACAGAGATATTTAGTTTCAGCACGATGGGGCTCCAGCTCATACGTGCGTAGCAGTAGTGGACCAGCTGAATGAGTGGTTTCCAGATCGCTAGATAGGAAACCAGAACGATCGGGACAGGGGTGGACGTCGCCATCCACCTGTGGCTTGGCCCCCGCGGTCTCCAGACCTCACTCCAATGGATTTCTTCTTTTGGGATACTCTGGAGTCCCGGATATACCCTTACAGAGAATCTTCTGAAGAGAGCAAGACTCTGCATTGCAGCTGGTGGAGGACACGTGGAGAATGTTCTTTAGGATCATGGAGAAAACTGTCCTTTTGAGGGCAATGATAAAAATCGGCCCTTTTCATGGCCACCAAATGATAACTTTAGATTTCCATCCTTTCACGTGCAAAAATGGCTATGGCGACAGCCATGTGATAGTCAAACGTCACGAGGGTCACTTTGTGGAAAGTCAAACTTCACAAGGGTCATTTGGGAGGACAGTCAAACGTTATAAGGGTCACTTGTGGGGGGTCAAACGTTAGGGGAGTGCCTTGAGGAAGAGGCAAACGTAAGGAGGGTCACTTGAAGAAACAATCAAACTTCACGAGGGTCAATTGGGGAAAATAAAATTATTTTTAGAGTCTGAGACTCACAAGGCTCACGAGAATTACAAGTGGAAAAAGCCAATGTAGGGACAATGGTGAAATTATGGTTATCTCATTTAACACCATGTTTATTGTGTAAGTAGCAACTTTGGAAATTGTTTCCGTTGTTGTCAAGCTTCTAGGCTATCTGAAATATTGCATCTCTTGAATTGTCAATAATTCCAATTTTCACCGAAAACTATTGTGATTTTTCCCTAGTGACTTTTGTGACGTTTGACCATCCGGAAGCAACCCTTGTAAAGTTTGACTGTTCCCCAAACGACTCTCGTAACGTTTGACTCTACCCCAAGTAATTTTCGTGACGTTTGACTATCCCCCAAGTGTCTCTTGTGACGTTTGATTCTCGCCTAAATGACCCTCGTGACGTTTGACCAGCCGCAAATGACCCTCATGACGTTTGACTCTTCCCCAAGGCACCCTTCTAACGTTTGACCATCCGCAAATGACCCTTGTGACGTATAACTCTCCCCCAACTCACCCTCCTAACGTTTGACCATCGGCAAATGACCCTCGTGACGTTTGGCCATTCGCAAAAAACCCTTGAGACTTTTGACTTTCCCCCAAGTGACCCTTGAGACTTTTGACTTTCCCCCAAGTGACCCTTGTGACGTTTGGCTCTTCCCCCAAGTGACCCTCGTGAGGTTTGACTCTCCATCAAGTGACCCTCGTGACGTCTGACTTTTCCCGAAGTGACTCTTGTGACGTTTGACTCTCCCCCCCAAGTGACCCTCGTGACGTTTGACAATCACCAACGTCCATCCCATAGCTACGACCATAGCCAAATGTCCAAATAAACAATTGTCTCAAAAATGGGAAAGGGACGGCCTCTGATTTTCGTGGATTTTTTTGGTTGAAAAACACTTTTTTACCAACACTGCAACAAATGGAAAAATGGCTCCGTGTTAATTTAACATTAATTCCCTGTCCAATTCACTCCGAACGGTGTCCCAGAAAGTCCCCACCATGGACGGTGTGGACTTTCTGGGACACCGTTTAGTGTGAACGGGACAGGGAACCAGTACTAAATTAACACTGGGCCATTATTCTATTTTTCACTCTGTATGATTTCATTACCACTCGAATAATTATTGTAATTTTTCTTTGTTTCAGGGTGGCAATTACTTGGAATTTTTGCAAAATCGCCTTGTAACTGTCGTCGGTGACGGTCCTGGTGACAGAGATATTTGGTTCCAGCACGATAGGGCTCTAGCTCATACCTGCGTGGCAGTAGTGGACCAACTGAATGAGTGGTTTCCAGATCGCTGGATAGGGAACCGGAACGATCGGGACAGGGGTGGACGTCGCCATCCACCTGTGGCTTGCCCCCCGCGGTCTCCGGACCGCACTCCACTGGATTTCTTCTTGTGGGGTACTCTGGAGTCCCGAATATACCCTCACAATCCAGGAAATCAGGAGGAGATGACTGCACTGCTGAATGCTGCAGTAGCCACTATCACTCCCGAAGAGCTACAACGCATGAGGGAGAATCTCCTGAAGAGAGCAAGACTTTGTATTGCAGCTGGTGGAAGACACGTGGAGAATGTTCTTTAGGATCATGGAGAAAACTGTCCTTTTGAGGGGAATGATAAAAATCGGCCCTTTTCAGGGCCACCAAATGATAACTTTGGACTTCCATCCTTTCACGTGCAAAAATGGCCATGGCGATAGACATGTGATGGTCACACGTCACGAGGGTCACTTTGTGGAAAGTCAAACTTTACAAAAGTCATTTGGGAGGGAAGGTAAACGTTATAAGGGTCACTTGTAGGTGGTCAAACGTTAGGAGGATGCCTTGAGGAAGAGGCAAACGTAAGGAGGGTCACTTGAAGAAACATACAAACCTCACGATGGTCACTTGGGAGAAAATAAATTTATTTTTAGAGTCTGAGGCTCACAATGCTCACGAGAATTACAAGTAAAAAAAGCCAATGTAGGGACAATGGTGAAATTATGGATGTCTCATTTAACACCATATGTATTGTGTAAGTAGCAACTTTGGAAATTCTTTCTGTTGTTGTCAAGCTTCTAGGCTATCTGAAATATTGCATCTCTTGAATTGTCAATAATTCGAATTTTCCCCGAAAACTATTGTGATTTTTCCCTAGTGATTTTTGTGACATTTGACCATCCGCAAGTAACCCTTGTGAAGTTTGACTGTTCCCGAAATGATCCTCGTAACGTTTGACTCTACCCCAAATAATTTTCGTGACGTTTGACTGTCCCCCAAGTGTCTCTTGTAACGTTTGATTCCCGCCTAAATGACCCTCGTTATGTTTGACCAGCCGCAAATGACCCTTATGACGTTGGACTCTACCCCAAGGCACCCTTCTAACGTTTGACCATCAGCAAATGACCCGTGTGACGTTTGACGCTCCCCCAACTCACCCTCCTAACGTTTGACCATCCGCAAATTACCCTCGTGATGTTTGGCCATTCGCAAAAGACCCTTGAGACGTTTGACTTTCCCCCAGGTGACCCTTGTGACGTTTAACTCTTCCCGCAAGTGACCCTCGTGAGGTTTGACTCTTCCTTCAAGTGACCCTCATGACGTTTGACGCTTCCTTCAAGTGACCCTCGTGACGTTTGACTTTCCACCGAGGGATGTTTATGAGGTGTGACTCTCCCTCAAGTGATCCTTGTAACATTTGACTCTCCATCAAGAGACCCTCGTGACGTTTGATTTTCCCCCAAATGACTCATGTGACGTTTGACTCTCCCCAAAGGGACTCTCGTGATGTTTGACCATCCGCAAGTGACCCTTGTGACGTTTGACTCTCCCCCCAAGTGGCCCTCGTGATGTTTGGCAATCCCCAACGTCCATCCCATAGCTACGACCATAGCCAAATGTCTAAATAAACAATTATCTCAAAAATGGCAAAGGGACGGCCTCTGATTTTCGTGGAATTTTTTTTGTTGAAAAACATTTTTTTACAATTATCTTGAAAACAAATGGGTTTACAACATTTTGCCATTATATGGTTTTTGAAGGGAATCTAATTTCCTACAAAAACATCTGTTTGGTGAATGACTAGGTTTAGGGTGGATGTCGGATGAAAATGTAGAGGGAGATATTGGGAAAATTACTGATGAGCCGGATTTAAAAAATCACACTTTATTTTGTGGGATCGAACCACTTTGTGAAAATTTATGTACACTTTTTGGTAATATGTGAGTTCACTGGTGAGAGTATAATTTCACTGATGATTGGCCTTGCACGTTAATTTGGTGAGTCACTGAATTTAAACTGAATTTAATCAACAGAGGTGATGTACTGAATAAAGGTATTCAATTATGAATGCTAATTGACTGAATCGACTTCTCGATATGAACTCTTACTAATGTTGATTAATACTCGTTAATAACTATTCGGTGAATTACCATACGTTGAATTACTCGTTGAGTTCTACTTAATACTTGTGGACTAGTTGAGGGACTACTAATTAGTTGATGTGAACTGGTTGAAATACGAATGGATACTATACGACGTCTACAGGTGATTTGCTCGAGATAGACTTATACGGTGAGAGGCTAAGCCTAAACTGATTCGCGCGTGTTTCGGTGACTTATGACTGATGACCGAAGGGTCCCGGAGATTTTCGAAATAGGCCGATGGTCGACCAGAATGTTCTGGAATTTTAGTTGCGTTTCAAACAACGTCTTATGATAAAATAACCTAAATTCAGTAGTTTATTAAATAATTACAAAAATGTAATCAACATTGTTATGTAATTATTTAATAAACTATTGGCTTTACGTTATTACACCATAAAACTTTTTTTGTAGAAAATTTGATTTTCTACAAAAAAGTTCTTTTTGAAACGCAGCTAAAATCTCCATATTGTTCACGGTCGACTACCTCAGCCATCTCCGAATATCTCCGTGACCCTTCGGGTCAACGGACACAGGTCATCACACATTTTCATCCCACATCCACCCTAAAACTAGTCATTCTCCAAACAAGTTCTTTACAAGTGTTTGAAAGGCAGCAACCAGCTCAACGGTCGGTCCTACCGATTATCCTCGAGCACCATAGGGAACCTTCGGGTGGAGCGGTCAGGGGATCAAGAAACCCCCAAAAGGCTTTTGAACTCTAGCTATTGAGTAGATCGCATGCGTATTCAATTTAAATACTTTCATTCAGTACATTACCACGATAATTATTCCAGTTCAACATTTATAGTGACTCAACTTATTTTCAACAATTTTAGATCATCAACAGTTATTTATTTTAACAAAGAGTGTATTTTTTACTGACTCAAGTGGTTCGATCCCACTACTAAACTGTGATAATTTTAATCCGGCTAATAGTGATTTTCACAACATCTCCCTCCACATTTTCATCCCACATCCACCTTAAAATTAGTCATTCTCCAAACAGTGATCCTTCGAGCCGGATAGTGGGTGAAAACGTGTGAAAAGTGTTATGGAAAAATCAAAGGGATGCCGCGTGTCGAATAAATTTTCGGGATTCGCATGGGCAAATCAACGGACAGTGTTCCAGAACATTCGCTTTGTTTACACCCGCAAGGGTGACGAGGTAACAAAGGACATACCAGTGAAATTCAGTGTCGAAATCGGAAGCGTCCGTGACTGTCGAGTGTCGCCGAAACCCACCAACGCTTGGCCACGTGCGCCGCACAATAGGCGACTCATCAAAGTTCGGCAGTCGGTAACTCACCCAACTCTTGGCAGTCGGTAACGCAACAGCCCCCCGTAGCCCCTCAACAGCCGATAACTCACCTAAACCGACAACTTAGTACGGACAATCACCATGGCAGACGACGCTCAGGTCAACGACCCTACCGAAGAAATTCAACAAAAAGAGATCAACACTGAGGAAATTTTGCAAGTCACACCTGATGAGGGACTGTCAACAATAACTGAGGCAGTTATAAATAAGCCGATTACCACTCAGGAAATACTCAACAGTCCAAGTGTATCGTCAGGATCAACGAAGCCCGCTCAACAAAATTCATCGCCAGCGCTCACCATGCAAGAGGAAGGTCAATTGAGATGATTGACATTTAAGGTAGAGACTCTGATGGAGTACTATCATGATATACCGCAAGATGTTCACAGCGAAGAGGACCTCACCTTAGAGGAATTAGACGGGCATAAGGAGATAATCGAGACAGAGTAGAATGNACAGTCCAAGTGTATCGTCAGGATCAACGAAGCCCGCTCAACAAAATTCATCGCCAGCGCTCACCATGCAAGAGGAAGGTCAATTGAGATGATTGACATTTAAGGTAGAGACTCTGATGGAGTACTATCATGATATACCGCAAGATGTTCACAGCGAAGAGGACCTCACCTTAGAGGAATTAGACGGGCATAAGGAGATAATCGAGACAGAGTAGAATGAATATTGTTATGATTATCTAATTCTCCCTCAGAATGCATTCCATCGAGTCTGCATTCTTTTCCTTCCTCAAAACCTGTCCTCTGAAGTTGGCGCCTTTTTTTGTTATTATTACTCTTTTCTTTTCTCTTTTATTATTAACATGTCTCTTTTGATATCGTCCCCTTTTAAACTTAATAAATACTTTATTTTTACCCATGTGCGTTTCAATATTTTGGAATTTCGGCCATTCTAGTCGAGCATCTCCCCCCTGATCATGAGTACGTCATCGAGGGGGTACATGAGCGAGCCACAAGGACAAGAAGACAAGCCTTGATGCTTATCGCTCGACTGAAGGGTCAACTAGCAAGGAAGAAGGACTCAACCAGTAGTTCAACCGATCAGAATCAAGCCACTCAACTCAAGCGTCTCGACATTAAACCATTCGATGGGAAGCCTGAAGAATGGAAGGAATTTAGCGACCTTTTTCTATCATTGGTGGGAAATATTGCTTCGATTCCATCAGTACAGAAGCTGGTTCGACTGAAGGGATGCCTAAGAGGTCCAGCAGCAACTCTCCTCTCGAACTTCCATGTCAAGGACGAGAACTACAACAAAGCCTGGCAGAAACTCACCAAGAGGTATGACGATCCGACGCTCATTGCTCAATCGTTGTTCAATCAAGTTCTAGAGCTTCCGAAAATCACCAGAGCAATAGCAGAGAACCTCAGCGCCAATGCAGCAGTAGCCATGGAGACTCTCAATCAACTGCATGATGTGACGGGATTGACACAGGAGAATATCCCCGGGCAAATGATAGCTCACTTGCTGAGAATATCACTGGATGCCGAGACTCTGAAGGCATGGGAGCTCAGGATGGGATCCTCCAAGGAATTTCCCACTCTCAAAGAATTATCAACATTTATCGAGGCCTACGCAAGACGAGTCTACTCTGGCGTTAATCTCAACTGAAGCACATCACCAGCAGAAGCCAAGGGGAAACCCGAGATTCCAGGACTGAGAGTTAAGTATCATTTTCCATTTATTATTATTATTTTGGCAAGTGACATACGTCTCTCACCCTGTGTTTCTTCCCTTAGCAATCAACAACCATGAGTTCGGCGACAACTGTGGGAATTTACGCCTCTCTCAGTCGACAAAGGGCTTACCAGAAGGAAGAACATCACCAACATGAGGGTCAAGGCTCACCAAAGGGAGACACGACTTCAGATCAACAGTCAGCCCATCAATTACATCGCTAAAGGAGATCATCAACAAATGTTGCAGAGATCGGCGCTCTAAGAAATATTAAACAGCCGATTCACATAATGAAGCGACTGGTCCATTCAACATTATCAGGAGGATGGATAACCAAGGCAGTTCACCTCATCAAGTCCTAGAATCTTCAAGTAGTTGGCCAACACACAGCAATTATAGAATACTACGAGGTACGTAATTGCACAGTTTGTTCACCGAGGGTTTTTCCAACGGCCGTAAGGAAACCTTCAACGAGCAGCTGATGGAGCTTCACCAAAGTTCAGGGACCAGGAAATATGCAAATTTAATATAATCAATTGCACACAAATTAAGGAGCTATCACCATAGATGATCAACAACTGTGGGGCACAGTTAAATCTTTTGTCGAGAAATCGACAAAAAGGCATCAGAATTTCCAGAAGCCTCTCCAGCATACAATCTACCGCAGAACAGGCCCTGGAAGAAGATGTTATTAGCCAGAAGCAGAGAAAATCTCCAACAGCACATTCACCAATCAATTCATCATCCCTGATGATGAATGCCGGCGGGGTGTTTGAAAGGCAGCAATCAGCTAAAAGGTCGGTCCTACCGATTATCCTCGAGCACCATCGGGAAACTTCGGGTGGAGCGGTCAGGGGATTGCGAAACCCCCAAAAGGCAGTTGAACTCTAGCTATTGAGTAGATCGCACGCGTATTCAATTTAAATACATTCATTCAGTACATCACCACGATAATTATTTCAGTTCAACTAATTATAGTGACTCAACTTAGTTTCAATAATTTTAGATCATCAACAGTTATTTATTTTACCAAAGAGTGTATTTTTTACTGACTCAATTGGTTCGATCCCACTAATAAACTGTGATAATTTTAATCCGGCTAATAGTGATTTTCCCAACATCTCACTCCACATTTTCATCCCACATCCACCCTAAAATTA
Organism: Diachasma alloeum; assembly: GCF_001412515.2. NCBI lineage: Eukaryota > Metazoa > Arthropoda > Insecta > Hymenoptera > Braconidae > Diachasma > Diachasma alloeum. The sequence goes on along the minus strand of NW_021680450.1, from coordinate 279,932 downwards.
GTCATTCTCCAAACACTACAAAAAAGTTCTGTTTGAAACGCAGCTAAAATCTCCATATTGTTCACGGTCGATTACCTCGGCCATCTCCGAATATCTCCGTGACCCTTCGGGTCAACGGACACAGGTCATCACACATTTTCATCCCACATCCACTCTAAAACTAGTCATTCTCCAAACAAGTTCTTTTGACAAAATGCTGTGAACTCATTTGTTTATGAGATAATTGTCAGAACATTTTTTTTTCAGCAAAATTTCACGAAAATCGAAGGCCATACTCTTCCCATTTTTGAGGTCATCGCTTGACTATGAATTATCTTTTCAACAAAGGATTTTACTGGATTTTTTCAAAAGAGATTGTTTGGTGAATGTCTAGGGTTAGGGTGGATGTGGGATCAAAATGTGGAGGGAGATGTTGGGGAAATTACTTTAGCCGGATTTTAAAAAAACCACTGGTCAATTAATTTTATACTCTTTGGTATTTTCACTGTTGAATGTCTAATGGTACTGATAATTGTCTTTCACTGTTAATTCGTTGAGTCACTGAATTTAGACTGAAATTAATCAACAAGGTGATGTACTGAACAAAGATATTAAATTTGAAATACTAATTGACTAACTCTACTCTATCATTATCGTGACGATACTAAAACACAACTGATGTGACTGACTCGTCCGGGTGCCGCGCTAACCTGTGTCCGTTGACCCGAGGGGTCACGGACATTTTCGGAGATGGCCGAGTTAGTTGAACGTGACCAATATGGAGATTTAAGCTGCATTTCGAACACCCCGGGGGCAATTCATCATCAAGGATGATGAATTAATGGTGATTCTAATCCTGTTGAGCTTCTTCTGCATCATCGTCTGGAGGGTGCTCTGGAGGTGGTGGATCTGATAGCAGTAGGCGAAGCTTGGTGATTGGTCTGTCAAGCTCAGTGTAGATTGTTGTGATGTTTTGTATGATTGGTGATGCATCTGCCCGCCTTGGTACTTCTGCTTTTGAGGTTCTTATGGTTGCGACTCTCGTTAGCCCATCTGCTCCTGGGTGTGTCGCAATGACTCGTCCGATTGGCCATTGTGCTGTTGGATAATTTTCGTCGATCATCAGCACCATGTCGCCAACCTTGATGTTCTCTTCTCGATGTGTCCACTTATAGATGGCTTGATAATGTTGAAGACACTGTTTGGCCCACCTGGACCAGAATTGTTGAGTTAGCTGCGTTACCAGGTTCCATCTCTGCAGTTTGCTGGGGTTCTTGTCGATGATTGATGGCTCTGGAATCAGTTGAAGAGGCTCACCTATCAGGAAGTGTCCTGGGGTGAGTACTTGGAGATCGTCTAGGTCATCTGACATGGGACTGATTGGCCTGCAATTTAGGCAGGCCTCTATCGGATTCACGACACTGTTGAGTTCCTCAAATGTGAGTGTTGTTGTCCCCAAGACTCTTCTAAGGTAATACTTTGTTGATTTCACGGCTGCTTCCCACTTGTCACCAAAATGTGGTGCTCGTGGTGGTGAAAAGCTCCATTGAGTCCCATTGGTGGCAAGAGCAGCCTGAACCTGCTGATTTTCTCTGGATGCTCGGTGATAGATCTTCTGTAGGACCTCTGGTGCGCCCACGAAGGTACTGGCATTGTCACTGTACATGACAGCTGGACTACCACGTCTTCCGGTGAATCTCTTGTAGGCTCCGATGAAGGCGTCAGTTGTCTGTCTGGTGACCAGCTCTAGGTGAACTGCTGATGTGGTGAAGCACACAAAAACTGCAATATGCACTGACCGTGCGTGTGCATTCGTTGGTCTCCATTTGAGGACGGCGAATGGTCCTGCATAGTCCACCCGTGTGGAGAAATGCTCTTGCTGGTGAGATTCTCGTTGCTGGTAGTTGACCCATCTGTTGCTGGGCCTGTCTTCCTCGGTGTCTCGTGCAGATGGCACAGCGTTGAATATACGCTCTAACTGGGCCTCTGCCGCCGATTATCCAGTACCTTTGACGTGTGTAGGCCAAGGTGAGTTGAGTTCCTCCACGGAGTGTTTTGCGGTGAGCTTCTTCGATGACTAGTGTGGTGAAGCGTGACTGGCGAGGCAAGATTATTGGGTGAATTTCATCTGAATTTAGCTGCGAGTTCTTAAGGCCTCCCCCAAGTCTCATGATCCTTTCGTTGTCTAGTGTGGGTGTCAGCATACCTAGTTGATGATTTCTCGGTAGTTGGTGATTTTTCTGGAGTACTCGAATGCCTGGCCCAAAGTATTGATGTTGGGTTATCTTTACCCAAAATAACCTCGCGTTGTTGAGTTCTCTGTTTATCAAGACAGGTTCCGGATGCGTTGGCTGCCTCCTGAATCTGTCGATAGCTCTGTTGACCGTAGCTGTTACGGCTAGCAATTTAGCCATCGCCTGATACCTGTTGAGTAGCTCTGCAATTTCGTTGATTTTAATTGCAACTGGATGGGCTGGTGCTGGTTTTGCTTCTCTGGCCACCTCTGGGATGTCCATGGCTGGAGCATCGATTGAAGATTGCGGCCATTCTTCAGGACCCTGATTGATCCGTTCAGGTCCTGACGACCACAGTTGATAATCTGCTAGCTGGCTCGGTGATATGCCTCTGGAGGCACAATCAGCTGGATTCTCCTTCCCACTGACATGTCTCCAGGTAGCATTCGGAAGAGTTTCCTGGATCTTGACGACCCTATTGTGGACGAAGTCCTTCCATCTTGATGCGTGGCTCCTGATCCAAGCTAGTGTTACTGAAGAGTCAGACCAGAGACAGGTGTCTACCTGGTCGAGTCGGAGCATTTGTTTCTTTGATGCCACTAGCTGAGTCAGTAGAAGAGCCGCTGTGAGCTCTAGACGAGGGATAGTCATGCGCTTGAGTGGTGCTACCTTCTTCTTCGCGCATGCCAGCACTGTTGATGTCGAGTCGTTGATGGTTTTTGTGCGAATATCCACCACTGCACTCATGGCTACCGTTGAAGCGTCTACAAATCCATGAATTTGCATGTTGAGTGTCTCTATTGAAATTCTCAGCCGTCTAGGTACAGTTACTCTGTCTAGGTCGTTGAGATTCTCTCGGAATGTCTTCCAGCGTTGAACATACTCATCTGGAAGAGGATCATCCCATTTTAATTTCAATCTCCAAAGATCTTGCAGGAGAATCTTTCCCTGGTTGACAACTGGTGCGATAAATCCCAGTGGATCAAAGATCTGGGCTATTTCAGAAGAGACTACTTTCTTGGTGATTATCGTCGTATTGAAGTCCTTTGATTTGTACCGGAATGTGTCGGTGGATTGATGCCAACACAATCCAAGTACCTTGGTGACTGACTCCTCGAAATGGATAATTTCTTCTTCAGTTGATAGGCCCAACTCATGCAGAGCCTCTGGACAATTGCTGCTCCACTTCTGTAGAGAGAAGCCTTCTGCGTGGCAAACCCCTGGTAGTTGCGTTGCGATCTCCTTGAGACCGTCTTCTGTCTCTGCACCGCTGTAAATGTCGTCAACGTAACGAACTCTGGTGAGTGTCTCTACTGATGCTGGGAAGCGGTGCCCTTCATCTTCTGCTAGTTGTTGAAGAATACGTCGCGACAACCATGGAGAACAATTTAGTCCATAGGTGGCTGTCGTCAACTGGTAGGTGACTGGTTGTTGATTCTCGCTGATCCACAGGATTCTCTGGAGATCCCAGTCATCTTGCTGAACTCGTATCTGGCGGAACATCTTGATGATATCCGTGCCAAACACGAGCCTGTGCCTCCTCATCCAAGTCAGGATAACCATGGCATCGTTCTGCAATTTTTCACCAGAATACAGTATATCGTTTGGTGACATACCTGATGAACTGGGGCTGGAGCCATTGAATACGACTCTCAGCTTCGTTGTGATGGCCTCCTCTCTCAGTACCCCGTGATGCGGAAGATAGTAGGCTGGCACGGGTTCTGGAGTCTCTGGTGCTATTCTCATGTGCCCCAGTGCTGCGTACTCGTTGATGAACTCTCTGTACAACTGGGAGTATGCTTGATCTGCGTTGAGTCGACTCACGATCGATTTGAGTTGACGTGCTACTTTAAATTTCGATTCTCCGAGCGCTGCTGCTGAAGTTTTGAGGGGCAGTCTCACGATGTATCGCCCGGTGTTGTCTCTGCTATGAATTGCTCTAAAGTGCATCTCGCACTCGTACTCATCTGCTGAAAGCTCTGATGTTGATGATCTCTCATTTGGCAATTCTTCCTGGACCCAAAATTTCTGGAAAAGCTCTAGAAGTTGTTCATTTGAACATTCTCGTACAGCTGATAGAGATACCTTTATTGAACAATTTGTCCATTCGATTTGTTCGGATAGTATCCAACCGAATACGTTGCTTTGGCCAACTACTCTCGATTGCTCTGACTTGACTAGTACATCCATGATGATCCGCCCATAGTTGTCAGCCTCTAGTATGATGTCGATTGGTCCAGGCCTTAGATAATGGGGATCGAATAGCTGAACATTCTGAAGTGAGCCGATCCTCACTGATGAGTATGAAAATGACGGAATTATTGCGGTGAGATTCTTTAGAATGTGGGCGTTGAGTTGCAGTTGATGAGTCCCAGGGCTCGCTTCTAGAATGACTGAAACTATTCCTCTGGTGTGTCCTGAATTAATTCCACCAATTCCCACTGGCTCCACTGTTGATGCTCTTCTCTGTAAATGCAGTTGATTAACTAATTGTTCAGAGATAAACGGTACCTCTGAACCCTGGTCGATGAGTGCTCTGGCTTTTGTCGTGAATCCTCTCGGTGATATTACTTTTACTCGTGCTGTTGGCAACAGCATTGACTCTTGATCTGCTTCTCCTTGGTGATTTTCGTGGTTGATGTTCTCTGCTTTCTCATTGATCATTTTGTTGTTGAAGTTTACTGCTACTGGTGGGGATGTACTGGATTCTAATGTTGAGGAATGATCAATGAGATGGAGAGTGTGCTATTAAGGTTGAATTCATTCACTCACTGTTCCCGTGATGCTCTTGCTCTCTGGACATTCCGGCAGTCTGGACGGGCTCAGCTTGAGTGCGTCGTACTGGAGGCGGGCTAATCGTCCATGAGCTCCTTCCATGGGTGAGAGTGTGGTGGTACCTGCTGCATTTGTGGCACTTCTTGTCCGATGAGCACGTGGCCTTCGTATGTGGCCCTAAGCAGTTGAAGCACAGCCCCTTGGTGATAAGGATGTCGTTTCTCTCAGCCGGGGTGAGCTCAATGAACCTCTGGCAGGATGCGATGAAATGTTTGTCCTAACAGTAGGCACAGCAGTTCCTGGGAATTAGCCTTTCTGGCTCCTTATTTTCCTGCTAGTGAGTAACTGCTGTATAGATGCTCCTTTTCTTTGGTGGAACTGACTTCTTCGTGGCTGTGTTGATTTCCTTCATTGATAACAGTTTTGCACCTGTGTTGATCCCTCTGCCGCAGGCCTCGATGAATGCCACGAACTCCTTATGGCTCGGGAAATCCTTGGAGTCTCCCAGCTTTAGTTCCCACTGCTTGCGTGTCTCTGCATCAAGAGGTCTCCTCAGCAAGTAGGCTATCAGCTGTTCAGCGATGTTCTCCGTCGTTAACCCCGTCACGTCTTGCAGTTGATCGAGGGTCTCTAATGCTGCTGCTCCATTGGCGCTGAGGTTCTCTTCTGTCGCTTGGGTGATTTTCGGCAGCGTCAGGATTCTGTTAAACAGTGACTGAGCGACGAGCCTAGGCTCCTTGTACTTCCTGGTGAGTTTCTGCCAAGCCTTTTCATAGTTTTCGTCCTTGCCCTGAAAGGTTGAGAGGAGAGCTGCTGCAGGACCTCTCAGGCATCCCTTTAGTCTCACCAATTTCTGTACTGCTGGGATTGACGTTACGTTTCCCACCAGTGACAAGAGAAGGTCACTCAACTCCTTCCATTCCTCCGGTTTCGCATCGAATGGCTTGATANCGACGAGCCTAGGCTCCTTGTACTTCCTGGTGAGTTTCTGCCAAGCCTTTTCATAGTTTTCGTCCTTGCCCTGAAAGGTTGAGAGGAGAGCTGCTGCAGGACCTCTCAGGCATCCCTTTAGTCTCACCAATTTCTGTACTGCTGGGATTGACGTTACGTTTCCCACCAGTGACAAGAGAAGGTCACTCAACTCCTTCCATTCCTCCGGTTTCCCATCGAATGGCTTGATGTCAAGACGCTTTAGCTGATTTGCCTGGCTTTGATCCGTTGAGCTGCTAGTTGAATCCTTCTTCCTTGCCAGTTGACCCTTCAGCCGAGCAATGAGCATCAAGCCTTGTCGTCTTGTCCTGGTGGCTCGTTCATGTATCCTCTCGTTGACATACTCATGATCAGGCGGAAGAAACTCGGCTAGATTGGCATAAATTTGAAAATATTCGTTCCATTCTGCCTCGATTATCCCTTTCTGCCCGTCTAACTCCTCTAGGGTGAGGTCCTCTTCGCTTTCAACGTCCTGCGGGAGGTCATGGTAGATCCCGATCAGAGTCTCTACCTTGAATGTTAATAGTCTTAATTGACCTTCCTGCTGCATGGTGAGTGCTATTTTTGAAGCTGCAGGCGTTCACTTTTGTTGAGCGGGCTCGTTTGATCCTGACGATCCACTTGGACTGTTGATTTCCTCAGGAGTGGTGATTGGCTTGGTTATAACTGCCTCATTTTTTGCTGGCAGTCCCTCTTCTTGTGTGACTTGCACAATTTCCTCACTATCGCTCTCTGGTTGTTGAGTTTCTTCTTTGGGTTCATTGACCTTAGTGTCGTCTGCCATGGTGATTGTGCTAAGTTGTCGGTTTAGGGGAGTCATCGGCTGTTAAGAGTTGGGTGAGTTACCGACTGCCGAGAGTTGGGTGAGTTACCGACTGCCGAGAGTTGGGTGAGTTACCGACTGCCGAACTTTGGTTAGTCGCCTGTTGCGTGGCGCACGTGGCCAAGCGTTGGTGGGCTTCGGCGACACTCGTCACTCCCGAGATTTCCCGATCTCCGACACTGATATACTCACTATGTCCTTTATTACCCCGTCGCTTTTGCGGGTGTAAGCAAAGCGAATATTCTAGAACTGTCCGTTGATTTGCCCGTGCGAACCCCGAAAGTTTGTTCGACACGAGGCGTCCTTTGACTTTTCCACAGCACTTTACACACGTTTTCACCCACTATCCGGCTCGAAGCACCACTGTTTTGTGAATATCTAGGGTTAGGGTGGATGTGGGAGAAAAATGTGGAGGGAGATGTTGGGAAAATTACTTTAGCCAGATTTTAAAAAAATCACACTTTATTTCTGTGGGATCGAACCACTGGTCAATTAATTTTACATTCTTTGGTATTTTCACTGTTGAATGTCTAATGGCACTGATAATTGTCTTTCACTGTTAATTCGTTGAGTCACTGAATTTAGACTGAAATTAATCAACAAGGTTATGTACTGAACAAAAATATTAAATTTGGAATACTAATTGACTGACTCTACTCTATCATTATCGTGACAATACTAAAACACAATTGATGTGAATGACTCTTCTGGGTGCCACGCTAACCTGTGTCCATTTACCCGAGGGGTCACGGAGATTTTCGGATTTGGCCGAGTTAGCTGATCGTGACCAATATGGAGATTTGAGCTGCCTTTCGAATAGATCTTTTTTGTGGTAAATTTAATTTGCAACAAAAAATATCTTAAGAGAAAATTCCATAACTCTCTTTATTTTCGAGATAATTAGCAATTAAACAGTTGTCTCAAAAATAGAAAAGGGACGGACTTTAATTTTCGTAGATTTTTTTGTTGAAAAACACTTTTTAACAATTATCTTGTAAAGAAATGGATATACAGCATTTTGCCATTCATTTTTTTGTAGGGAATCTAATTTCCTACAAAAAACGTCTATTTGAAACGCAACTAAAATTCCAGAACATTCTGGTCGACCATCGGCCTACTTCGAAAATCTCCGGGACCATTCGGGTCATCAGTCATAAGTGACCGAAACACACGCGAATCAGTTTAGGCTTAGCCTCTCACCGTACAAGTCTAACTCGGGGATATCACCTGTAGAAGTCTTACATCGCCCCTCACCGAGTACAGTGGCTTCTTAAACCTCACCTAGCTCACTAGTAATCAAGTACATCACCGGTCGTTGTAAGATCACCGTTTCGTTCAGTACATCACGACAATAATTAGTTAAAATTCAACTATTATCAGTGATTCAACTTTATTAAAATGGAAGACTATCAACAGTGACAATTTACCAAAGAGTGTATCAAATATTAATGACGTGGTTCGATCCCACGAATGAATAGTGATATTTTTATAATCAGTGGCATCATTATTATCCCAGCAGCTCCCTCCACATTTTTTTCCCACATCCACTCTAAACCAAGTTCCTCACCAAACAACGTCTCATAATGAAATAACCTAAATTCCGTAGTTTGATCTTCTACAAAAAAGTTTTGTTTGGTGAGGAACTAGATTTAGGGTGGATTGGGAGGTTAGAGGATCGTCGGGGTGAAATGATTGTTGAGAGTCTCGACCTAGTATGAACGTTAATTTATTCTCGGATTCAAACCACGCTTTGTCAATTTTACAAAATACCTTGTCACGTGTTAATCGTACTGAATTAATTTAATTGTCTATAGTTTTAGCACTGTTGAGTCACTGGTTGAGTGGCCAGTAAATAACGTGAATTTCTCTTTACTGAATTTCTATCGCCGAGCTAATAGACGTTAATGTACTGAACGTGTCTAAACTCTACGCGTTACTCGAATACGGAGTTGAACTCTAATTAAAATGGACTATGTGACCAATCGTTTGATACTCATTCGCGTTGATTTACGGTGACTCTACTAGACCTGAGCGTTGACCCGGAAAAGGCCGATGATTTTCGTAATTGGCCGAGCTGATCGACCTTGGTCTTGGAGAAGTTGAGTTACGTTTCAAACAAGTTTTTTTTGCAAAATACTGTAAACCTATTTGTTTACGAGATAATTGCAAAAAAATTTTTTTTCAGCAAAATTCCACCAAAATAAAAAAATCAGAGATCTGGGGATTCCGTAAACAATTAATAATTATTAATTGTTTACTCAAAGCGAGAGAGGAAAGAATCATTTTTTTTCTCTTTCGTAATCCCCTCCAAAAACATAATAAGAGCGACAAAGAAGTATCGTTCCTTCTCTTTCTGGCTCACGAGTGGAAGGGGAACTCTATCCCGCCTCCTGCTCAATGGGAGGGGTATCACGCACACTGATGCGCACAGCCACACGGACATACAGCTGCTGAACGCTGTAGCGCCTTTGGCTGTCCTTCTCACCCGAATAACTCCTCAGGGGTGCTTCAGATTGAAAAGTGGAAAAGGACTTTTCTGTTCAGAATCACCCCGTGAACCTGCCGGTTTCGGATCGGCATGTACTTCAGGGACACCCTGTATAGTAATTTTCACAATCATCCAGTTCTCCGATATATGTAGAAGCTGAGGTTCACCCAGGAGCTTGTTAACCAGCACCAAAATACCGCCGCTGCCTCTCCCACGTGCTCGAAGTCGTATCGCTGGTGACGCAATAGCATGGAAATTGCTAACCACAGCAGGCAATTGTTTCAAATTATATCGGAGAAATGTCTCCGTGATACCAATAAGTCCATACTCTGATTCATTAGGGAGCTGGGGCAGATTTTTCAGGTCCTTGGAATTCCAAAAAACAAATTTTAACTTAGTTCCATGTTGTGGTGGCCCAGGGTGGTGTGAGGGGAGGACCCGCTCTGCAGGCCTCCGTGAAAATCTTGGGGGATACTCCACGATATTGACTTTGTTGAAGGTGACTAGTGGCTTTATATTGCTCAGCTTTTGGTCCCAGGCTCATTTCAGTCCGTCAATATCCAGGCAACCATAGCGTACTCGTACCTCTTTAGTTTTCAGACGTTCAGTTTTGGTAATATCCCTGATCTTTGATTGAATTTCCCTCTCTTGCTTAGTTGAATCTCCATCAATATAGATGTCTTTTGACTGGAGCTCCTGCCTCTTAGATTTCAGAATAGTTAGCTTATCAGGAAAATTCTTCAGTTTTGCCACTACCATTTTTTTCTCCTTACTCACCACCTGGACCCTCTCGGTGAGCATTTGCGTTAAGGAGAAGCTAGATACCAGGAAGAAATCAATATCCGCCTGGAGCATAGGTGACATTCCCTGCCACCCTCTAATGATGATAGTGTTTTTACGAGCAGCTCTCTCCTGGAATTCGAGCTGATTAGCCAGATCGTCCACCTTTTGACATAGGGCAACGTTGCCTGCTGGATTTGATGCGCCACTAGCCTTCAGGGCTTCCAGATCCTCCTACAATTTACTCAGTCTCGAAGCCAGGTCCTGTGGAACTCGAAGATTAGTAATTTCATCTTTACACCCGGATATTTTGGCCTCCAGTTCTGGGATTCTGGCCCTTGTTCTTTCCTCGGAAGCAATCACTTCCGCTCTGATTTTCTCCACAGATTCATTAATGTCCACAACCTCCTTTTTAATCTCTGCATTCCCCTTACACATTTTCTCCTTTAGTGCAGCATCACGCAGCTTGTTATCATTGCTCAATTATTGCAAAAGAAGCAACACATCCTTGATCGCGGAATCGGCTTTTGGTGGGTCGGTGGGAGTATTAGACATAAAGGGCAAGGGCGCCTTTAGTTGAAAGGAGCGTAGGCTTCCTGTCAAAGTACTATTGTAGGATGTGAATGGGCAGCATGAGTGAAAATTTCCCCGTTGGCTCCAAGAGCCGGGTCAGTATTGGACGCACTCATATCACCCAGATGGTTGACAGCTGAGGGATCCCACAGTGCTAGCCTAGACTCACTAACCCTTCTATTCTTGGCAACCTGAGGAGATTGGGTGCTCTCGAACTGGAGTTCAGTGTGACTCTTCCTCTTCGGCGTAGCTTTACTGTCAGAAATGGATTTTTTGCTTGTTTTTCTGAGGTTGTTAGGAGCGCGCCATTTGACGAAACAGCTAGGGCTGGCCAAGGGCGTGACGTAACCAGAGACCAGATTGATTATGGGTAGGCCCGAGCGTGGCGAGGTAGATTCCGAATTAGCTGCTGTTAGATTCTTGCAGTTGTCACTCAGAGATTTGGTGGCATCGAGGTAATCTGGTTCCGACATTACCATCCCCACCAAAAGAAAACCACGAGGGAATGATAACCTCACTCGTGAAATACCCAACAAAACTTCATGAATACCAGCCAAAGCTGAATATGTCCAAGGGTGTTTTATATCTCAAGGTGAAGAAAAACAGGACAGGCTCCACACCACACCTTACAATAACTGAACAAAAGACGACGTATATAAAAAAAAAATACAAAAAATAACACAGCCGGACGAAACACGTCCGACACCGAAGCTTGCTACAGTGGCTCCCCCAACTCATTTCTAATTTGTGACTATGATAAATAAAATAGCTTCATCTCTAGATAGATAGAAAATGAGCGTAATTTTGATTTCAAAGTGCACATTAGGCTAATGTAAAATGAATTCAAAGATAAATTGATAATAAAAAATGCGCTCGCATCTGTATAGATAAAAAATGACTGTCATTTTTTCTTGGCCAATTGTGACGGTCATAGAAGGGTGGGGAAATTGTGACAGTTGTGGAAAATGTCTCGTCATATGACCGTCAATGATGGTCACATGACCGTCATATGACGGGTCATGTAATGCATTCGCAGCTCTATCTGAATCTTATTAAAAAAGCCGAATTCGCAACTGTGTGGAAAAGTTGAATGTAAATTGAAAGGCAACTGAAAATCAAAAATTCAATTTTCAAAATAAAAATCTGAAAATAAATTGAGAGATAATTGAGAATCAAAAATCCCATTGTCAAAAAAAAAATCCAGTTCTCGACTCTCAGAAAAATTTGAGATTAGATTGCCAGATTATTCAGAATCAATAATCCAATTTTCAACTCTGAAAAAAAGTTGAGAGTAGATTGAGAGATAATTGAGAATCAAAAATTCAACTCTCAACGTTTTTTGCGAATTGAGAGTTAGATTTTTTTGTTTTTGAAAATCGGATTTTTGATTAGAGAATCGGCGAATTTTCTCAAAATGTCTACATTGGAGCTTTTTCCGAAATTAGCGCAAATACGATGTTTTCATTTGTTTTGTTGTTTTTTTTGTTTTTGGCCATTATTATTATTATTATTATTTTTTTTTTATTTTTGGTTCCATATGTATACCCTCTTGGGTTTTGACGTTTTGTTCCCTCCCCTATCTGCGTTACCATGGGCCGACTTACTTTATCCCCAACTGCACCCCATTCGGGATTGCACTGCCAGAGAAACCATGGAAAACCTCAGTCGTGCAGCCGGCCGATAATGCAGGGATTCCACTGTGTCCATTGGTCACTGACTCTATGAGTACAGTGGTTCCCTACATTCGTGCCTAGTGACTGTAGTCCCACTCGGTTAGGTGTGCCTAAGCGGACACCCATCCAAGTACTGGGCAAACTGAACGCTGCGTAGCTTGGATGACTGCCGGAGCCACACACTCCCCGCGTGACCAGTACAGCCACTACACGATTATTATTATTATTATAATTATTATGATTATTATGATTATTATTATTATTATTATTATTATTATTATTATTGTGGCGGTTGTAAGATGGTGGAATACAGAGTGTTGCTCCATTTCCACGAGTGGGAGTGAGATGCACGAATGCTTGGTACCCGTGGGCCCTCATTGTGTTACACTCCTGAGCTATCCGCTCGACAATTCTCATTTCCGTACGCCGAGATTCGGGGGTTTCAGTGGCGCCATCTGGCACATTTCAGTATTAATGAGAGAGACAGTATGGCGACAGCTGATCGCCTCAATTACGCCATCACGGATTATGGAAGTTAGTGCCGTCTAATTCCTTCGGAACATCTCGCGAAAAATAGTCAAAAATAGTTCACATAACGGTAATTCATTCTCGAGAGTGTCTAGTGTGTGTAAAAATTGGAATAAGTGTTTACTATTTTGGATATTTACCATCGCCATATTGACAGGGTGCCACGCGAGTGTGGTCTGACTAGGGGAGATGGTGGTGTTTATTTTGTGTTATTTTCTAGTCTTTATTAAAAATATAAAAACCTATTTCCCCCTTCAACACACAATTACCGTTACGGGCTAATAAATTATCTGTTTTTTCAAATAAAAATCAGATTTTTTGGTGTAACCGTACCATCGTAATTAGTGACGTCGTAAAATGTTTTCATTTGACAATATTTTGGGGAATTTTGTAGGGACATATCGGGCAAAAATCCATCCAAGCGGGCCTTAATCTCTAAAAAAAACTAAAACAAATGTTTTTGTACAAAAACAGCGGCAAGAAAAAGTTCGGGTTGGTTCTTACTGGGAAGTAGAAATTTTCGAAAAATACAAAGAAATGAAAAAGAGAGCCAAGTGAGCAATGTCGAATGAACGAACATTGTGCACAATTAGATTTCTAGGAGAAAAATAGTTTCAAATTGACTAAGGATTAAAAAAAAATTCTTCATGAAATAAAAAAATACTAGAAGGAGGATCAACGTCCTTGGCACGAATCGAAAAATGGCGGATTAACTTGATACTAAACAGTGAGTTGAAAAACTCCGCGTTAAGTGAATTGATCGTTCATGCACCAAATTCAATTTATAAATTCCCGGGTTCCCTCCTTGGTGTGTGGCTGTATTGCAGTGCTACCAACTCCGCAACAAAAAAATTATAGGAGATAATGTGAAATACGACAATGTGTATGTGATCCCGTTGCTATGCGCGTAATTTTTTAAATATTAATTGAAATAAAAAAAATAGTTACATCAATGAGAAGCTGGTGGTCGATTTATATAATGTAACTAAGATTATTTTTCATGTACCTTGTCATATTTATATTTTATTCAATGGATAAGTGTCAGAGGTAGTGGAGTGGGTAGTTACTTTGTGTATAGATACAGGGCAGCGTTCGGCCAGTTTTGTATAGGCAGAGTCAAAACTTTTTCTTGGCCGATACGCTGCGGCGTATCTCTATTTTTATAGATTTTTTCTTCGAGCTTAAAATTATATTTGAAATAGAAATATTGTCGCGGTCTTTTGTGGTTTTGAAAAGATTGGATAATAGGTTTCAGAACACCGAAGGACAAGTCTACATGAGTTACATAACCTCTCAAAATAGCAGAGTTTACGATGGCAACTGCCAAAGAGCACATTTGACACTGCATTTTATATGAATTCCAACAAGGAAAAAATGCTTCTAAAGCACGCAATCAATGTGTAGTATTTTTGGTGCAGAAGTTGTGTCTTATGAAACGTGTAATTATTGATACAAACATTTTAGAAGTGGTGCTTTCGATCTTAGTGACCAGCCGCGCCCTAGAAACCCTCAAAAGTTTGAAGATGCGGTATTGCAAGCTCTACTGGATGAAGACTCAATGCAAACGCAACAATAGCTAGCAGCTGAGATAGGAGTCACCTAAACAGCTATTTCCAAGCGTTTGCACCAAATGGGAAAAATCCAAAAACTTGGAAGGTGGGTCCCACTGGTGTTGAACAAACACAACCTAGGTCAATGTATGAACACGTGCCTTTCACTGCTTGTCCGGCAACAACAAAAGGACTTCTTGTGAAAAATTCTAACGGGTGATGAAAAGTATATTTTTTAATGAGAATCCCAAAAAAAAGCCGTGGGTAGATCCCGGGCAACCCAGTACATCGACGGCGAACCATAACATCCACTTAAAGAAGATTCTCCTGTGTATCTGGTGGGACATGAAGGGCGTGCGTTATTACGAACTCCTGGAAACAGGTCAGATGGTGACTGCGGAACGCTACAACCGAAAATTGAACAAACTGAGCAAAGGACTTGATCGGAAAAGGTCATTTACTAGGCAAGGAAGCAGACAAGTCATACTGCTGCACTCGACTGCACGTTGCTCGCGCGACTCAGAAGACCCTCTTGAATTTGGGATGGGAAGTTCTCTCGCACGCGGCATATTCACCTGACTTGACCCCATCTGACTACCACTTGTTCTGGTCAATGTAGCACGCCTTAGTGGATAAACAGTTCAAAACGCTGAACGATGTGCGTAAATTCGTCGATGAATTTATCGCCTCGAAGCCTGCAAGTTTCTTTCGCTACGGCATTCATATATTACCTGAGGATGGCGCAAGGTCATAGAAAACGGTGGACAATATTCCCAAGATTAAGTTCGTTGTTCTCTATTTTTTTCCATTAAATAAATTCGCTAAAAAAATTGTAAAAACTAACTCATACACCCAATATTACTTGAAGGAAAAAGATGGTTACATTAATGAAAAGCCTATAGTGAAGTTATATGTTGTAATTGAAAACAATTTTCTTTTAGCCTGTCGTGTTTCCGTTTTATTGAATTCATATGATTCGCTGGTAGTGGAGGGCAAAGTTACCTCGTATTTAGATATTTTGCTGCGTGCGGCCAGTTTCTAAACAGTTGGGAGTCAAAACTTTTCTTGACCAATACGCTGCCGCGTATTTCGATTAAAATTTTGAATTCCGTCAATTCATTTAATCAACCTTGTCCCTCTCCAAATTCAATTCCTACGAGTCATTATTTTGAGTTCAATTTTTCCAATTTTGCAGTTTGCAATATTTGCAAACTACTACAAGATGGTGAAACGTGGGAAAACGCTTAGTCGTGGAATGAGTTAAATTCACTTCCTTAGATGATTGTTCATGTCGGTGACCAATTTAAATAGAATTCAAAATTCCTTGAAGTTGTAGTCACCCTCGACATGACAAGAATTGGTTCTGATTTTTATCATAAAAAAGAAATCGTAATATTCCTGATTTATTCTTAAATTACGAATTAACGTTTGAAGTGAGAGAGAGGGAGAATCCCATTCATCATCAACTCGCTTGCAATAGGTGCCCCCCCTCCCCAGTTACCAGAACTTTCAGCATCTATGTCCAAGTAAAATGATGAAAAAACTAACCTGACCAGCCCCACAGTAGAGACATGCGAGGAAAATTCTCAGAGGTAATTTTGCAGAGTAACTTCTGTGCGCCCAAAGTCGGTGGGCTCCGGCTGTGATTCCTAAACCTGCCGAGAATCCATAAATGGGACCTGGAAACAGGAAGAGAATAGGAGATTCTGAGCCGATACAGTACAATGAGACAAATAAACTATGCAATTCTTTACAAAAAAAGTTTTCAGATTAGGATTGATAGGAATTGTGTACCTGAAATTGTGTAAAGATGTTGAATTTATTTGTAATGTGAGCAAGGGAGTCCAGAGTTATGGAGGCAGCAGGTTGCGATGTGACCATTGAATATATTAAAAAATGCGTTTTTACAATTGTAGTTTTCCTCAGGGTTTAAACGAGTTGAGTTTCCAGAGAGGTTGAGTTAGCGAAATGAGTTCTAGCGAGTAGGTATGCTAAGCGGATTCTAGATTTTACTTCCCATAACCGCCACTAGGCGGCGCCACAGTCACGGAACGTTCGAGGAGGATGACGTCATCGATGACTCATCGATTCGCGTGGTGGGGGAATCCCTCTAACACCGGTTGGGACTTGTATGAAATATAATGACCTATTGAAACTTGCATGAAATCGAATATTGGCGCCACAAGCTGTGGAAGGTTCAAGATGGATGACGTTATCGACTCGCATGGTGGGGGAACTGTCCTGTCGGGACTTGTATGAAATATCATAATATAAAAACCTGTGGACACATTGATAAAATTGGGTATTGCCGCCACAATCGCGGAAATTTCGAGATGAATGACGTCATCGATGAGTCACTCAGGCTGATGACTCATTTACTTGCACGATGGGGGATTTCCCCGTAAGTCCTAAACATGTGCAAATATTTAACAACATTTGCAAAAAAAAGCAAACATTTGACAACATTTGCAAACAATTGCAAACATTTGGAAACAATTGCATACATTTGGCAATATTTGCAAACATTTTGCAAACATTTGGAAACATTTGCAAATATTTGACAACATTTGCAAACATTTACAAACATATGCAAACATGTGCAAATATGTGAAAATAATGATTGAATATTTTCAAGATGAATGACATCGGTGAGTCACTCAGACTGGTAACTCATCAATGTGCGAGGTGGGGGTTTCCCATAAGTCCTGCTGGGACTTGTAAATTCGAGACGGACGACGTTATCTTGGTGGGGGTTCCCCCTGAGTCCTGTTAGGACTTATATGATACCATAATGACTGGTTTGAACTTGTAAGAAATTGGATATTGGCGCTACGATCGCGGAACGTTCGAGAAGAATGATGTCATCAATGACTCATCGATTCGTGGGGTGGGGGTGTCGGCTGAGTTCTGTTGAGACTTGCATGAAATAGGATACTCGATTCGTCTCGAATATTCTCGATGGTTCCGGACTGTTCCATGATGAATCATCCATTGGGAGTTGGAGTGGGGAAAACTCGCGTACTCTGCACGATCCACACTTAATATTAAGTCAAGTTCAGTTTACTGAATCTCAACTCGTAGCGTGAAGGTCAACTCATGGTTTTTGAAATCGTTATAATATCGTTTTCAATAGTTTTACAATTCTTCCAAATTCGCTATTAATCAGATTGCTGGAGATCATGATCGTTTCAGACGTCGAATAAGTTCATGTGATGAAATATTGAACCCTATATTATAAAAACAACATAGACAAACTCTTTTTGAAACTCGTTTCACATAGTTCTAAATTATGTTTCATGAGAAAAGGATGTGTATAATAATAAGATCAACTCACGAGGAACACTACGCAGGTGTCCCTCTCCGATTTCGATGAAAGTTAAATATGTTATAGGAGACCCAAAACTAAGGAACACGTATTTTTTTTTTAGCTGCCCACATTGGGTTTTAGGGGGTGAAAGTGCTCTCTGAACAGCTCTTTCGCAGTATATCATGAAGGTCACAAGGAATGATGAAAATGCGAATTAGAACCGTCTCCGTGGGGTGAAATATGGAGGGTAAACTACCCTTGTGAAAATTCATTTTTCTCATAGAAAAAAAACTTTTGATGGAAATCCCATGGGATAAATTCCATTTGAAAAAGTAGAAAAAAATACAGAATACCTGTTTTGATTTTTTTTTAATCGAAATTTAAAACTCAAAAAAATTGATTTTCCGTGATTTGCGAAATTTCAAACTTTTTCCTGTACAAAACGAAGCTTACGGCTAATGATGAAGAAAACCATCGGGACAGGATCCAGGAGTGGTATCGGGGAGGTTAACCACCCTTGGGAGGGGGGGGGAATTTTTTTAATAAGGGAGAGAAAATATCGATGAGAATTTTACGGAACACATTTCGTTCGAAAGCATGAGACAATTTAAAGCTCATATTTAGGATTTTTTCCGCAAATTAGAATTTTAAGGCAAGAAACATCGATTCTTTGAAAAATTATGGGTTTCAAATTGTTTGTTATAAGAGACTGATCTTACACAGAATAATAAGTGAAACAATTGAAATAGTCTTCGGGAGTGAAACTTGAGGGCTTAACAATCGTCATGGTATTTTATCGAATCGATCGGACCAACCTCATTGATTTTCAAAAGAAATCAGTAATGACCATGAATCTAAAAAATTTCACCGAAGGCCAGAGTAAAGATTGCATTAAATGGATTCCATTTCCAATTTGAAAAAATGAGTTATGATGAAATATTTTGAGGAATTCAAATTTTCATCTGTATATGAATGTGGATGGGTGGTACAAAGAAGAGCCGATGATTTTGTATAGTAAATAATGGATCGATGATAAAATGTATTTCGGTTGCTCTTATCGCTTCTGTGATATCGTTTTCAATGAGACGTAAATGGCGACATATGACAATACCATTCTGTTTGATAATGCAGAATCACAACTGAAAAATATTCGGGAGTTGTAAACATATTGATGCAAATGGCTCATTTGTTATCTGAGGATGAAATTACTCTGATCAATATAACTTATACGATATCAATGTTTTTCATTTCCATCCCTCTTGTGAATTACAATCAGTCTATGAATATACATCGAAGAGAAAAGTAGTTTTTCGGTGAGTGTCGTGATCTATACGTGTTCTACCATGAAACTTAATCCGATCAACGTTATCCGATTTCTGATGGCAACATTTGAAGTTCTCAATCTTGCTGAAACACCCGTGAACAACGAGGAACGTGAATTAGCAAACACGTTCGAAAGGATATTGACTCAATCAATGGAGGAATATAATGGAGTTGAAATGATCGAAGCAATATCCCTGGATTTTCAAGAGCCTTATAAAGATATCGAAATGATAGCGGTCGAGGATAAAGAATTTCAACCGCCTACAGAAGAATCACCTGACAGTTGTTCGGAGGATGAGGAACCTGTAGATTTCGAATATAAAAAGAATGCCATTGACTTCTAGAGAAGTGGAAAAAAGGAGAAGAATCTCTCTATAGAAACTGTTTCCCATCGATTCAGGAAGGTGAAATCGCGTCGACAGTTACGACGCTGGGCGAATCAAATCAATAAAGGAGGGACATACATGGAAAAGTTGAACCGCATTTCGGAGTACACATTAAAGAATATGAAGAATGCTATCGATGCAGGTTTGATCGTCCACGATACAGACCTCCGAAGGTGGGCCCTGCAAGCCCGGAAGGAAATCGGCTTCGAAGACGTTTTACAGCTTCGTCCAGGTGGTTGCATTATTTCAAACGAGCACACCGCATAACATCCCGGAAGATTAACAATTTCATCACCAGAAAAACATTAGAGACTCGAGAAGAGTTACAAAAAGAAGCGGACGAATTCCTCCTGAAAGTTCGGTCTTATTGGGATACGTATGGCCCAGAAAACATTTATAATACTGATCAAAGTGGTTTCCAATTGGAAATTCATTCAGGGCGAACGTTAGCTGAAGAAGGTACTAAACAAGTAGCGTGCGTCGTACAATCGATAACTTCAACGACACATAGTTATACAGTGCAACCACTGATTTCTACTGTTGGAAAATTACTTTCACCTCTCTTCCTGGTTTTGAATGAACCTTCTGGAACTTTCGGTCCAATAGTGGAGCAAAATCTCTTCAAACCTGCGAATGTGTTCCTCACTGCTTCAAAATCGGGAAAATTCACTTCACGTATGACAATATTTAAGACCTAAGAAACATGATATTTTCTATACAATAATTAGGATTATCATCTAGTACTTGATTTTTCAGAGCATTTCAAAACCTGGTTGAAGGAAGTCTTTTTCCCAAACGTGGGTCCTAGAAGTCTACTGTTAATCGATTCCTGGAGCGGACACTGTCCTCAAGTCGTGAAAGAAATTACTCCGCCGGATAAAGAATTATTAACTATGTTCATACCAAAGAGGACTACCAATAGGGAATAGAGGAATACCAAAGAGGACTACTGGAAAAATTCAACCCCTTGACGTATATGGTTTTAGGATTGGAGGAATTATGTTCGTCATTTTTCCGATAGTGTCGTCCTAATGGACTATGATATTAATTTACATTTGCGGAACAATATCATAAAGTTACAGACTTTAGTCCATAATCAATTATCATCACCAAGGTATCAAAATTTATTTCTTTATGCTTGGTTTCAGAGTAGTTAAATTTCTAAAAAACCAGATGAATTCGAAAATCCTGTCGATTTTGCATTCGGGCAATCATCTCATCCGCACTGTGATATTGAAGGCTGTTCCACTATTGCAGTAGTCAGATGCTCATGGTGCAAAAAATCACTTTGTTTGCTGCATTTTTTTGAAGAATATCATTTTTGTACGCATTACGTCCCCTAATACTATCCATACTGTAGATTAATCCCAACAGAAAGTATGCTGATTGAGAACATAATACTACAAGGAAAGAATGGTCTGAGCTTTTATAATAATATCAATGTATATTCTGAATTCCATCATTTGGGGATTACTACCATCATTGTTTCCTTTCCATATCGGATCTTCATTCAATCCTTACCATTTAGTTCGGACTATGGTACTGTGATACAAGTAGACGGATAATTAAAAGGTTGTAATTCATATATAACTAGCAATGGACATTTTCATGGGTTCAAATTTCGATATTTCTTATTATTCTTTACTCTTTCAAATGAATTCTGTTCACTAATATAATTAAAAGTAACTCCCAGAATGGTTATTTAGCTGCGAAGTGTTACTTCCAGAGACTCATCACTCATCTTTCTTATATACCAAAAAATCGAAGACTTGTATAGAATTAAAAAAAAAAGTATTTCACATTCAATTTTGATTTGGGGAAAAGACTCGCAGGATATGCTTTGAATTGTCTCATGCTTTCGAACGAAATGTGTTTCATAAAATTCTCATCGATATTTTTTCTCCCTTATTAAAAAAAATTCCCCCCCCCCCAAAGGGTAGTTAACCTCCCCAACATCACTCCTGGATCCTGTCCCAATGGTTTCCCTCATCATTAGCCGTAAGCTTCATTTTGTACAGGAAAAAGTTTGAAATTTCGCAATTCACGAAAAATCTATTTTTTAAGTTTTAAATTTCGATTAACCCTCCTGAACTAGCGGGTAGAGCGGCGCGCTGCTACCAACTACTCATCCTATAGGGCGCCACTGCAGTGCAAGTGAGAAGTAAGAGATCTAGCCAGTTCAGGAGGGTTGAAAAAAAACAAAACAGGTATTCTGTATTTTTTTCTACTTTTTCAAATGGAATTTATCCCATGGGATTTCCATCAAAAGTTTTTTTTCTATGAGAAAAATGAATTTCCACAAGGGTAGTTTACCCTCCATATTTCACCCCCCGCAGACGGTTCTAATTCGCATTTTCATCATTCCTTGTGACCTTCATGATACACTGCGAAAGAGTTGTTCAAAAAGCTTCCTTATGTGTGCAATCGAAAAATGGCCCCGAGAGGTGGCCAACTTCAGAGAGCACCCCTAAAACCTAATATGGGCAGCTAAAAAAAGATACGTGTCCCTTAGTTTTGGGTCCCCTATAACATATTTAAGTTTCATCGAAATCGGAGGGGGATACCTGCGTAGTGTTCCTTGTGAGTCGTCTTCAACGGAGATGAAGCTACTATCATACAGAGTAGGTAAATACTTGAAGACCAATCTGAAAAAGGAAAACTTATCAACTCAGCAAATTGAGTTTTTGAATGTGTAAAGAGATTTTCTCTTTACGGGTTGAAATCCCCGTGAAAAGATAAGTGAACTCTTAAAATTATCGAAGAGAGATAAGTAGTGACATCTAGAGGCGGCTGAAGAAAGCCGGGAGTAGATGAGATGAACCACAAACCAATGAAAGACCTAAGGCATAGCGGTTATGGGTGAAACCGCGACCCCTGGAGGTCTGGAGGGGGTACTAGACTATCGCCGTATTAGAATTCGCCCAGCATGTGCTAGGGGAAATGGGGCCGACGTACAGGCCGTCCAACTGGGCGATTCTATAGGCTATGTCGGAGTAGGCTAGGGACCAACGGCCAGGTGAAAGGACTGGTACCTCCGTGATCCCGTCGGGTTGATTGGTGGGGATAGGGTAACGGAATGACCTATCGTTGCCGAGATATCCAGACTAGGAGGCAAGGCCCTAGTAAGATTCCGAGTTGGTCGCACGCGAGCGCTTGAACCGAGTGGTTGAAATAATCTCTCGGTGTGCTGGAGTGGTGGATGACTGGAAAAGCCATGGTAAGGAGTTTTACTCAGCGTAGCCTGGTGCATAACTGTGGCGGCGAATATAGGGGGATGCCCCTGCATCCCCCGCGTGTAAATCGGAATTATTTCGGAACGCGAGGTGACGACTTCGTCGTGTTCGGCGTCATCTAGTCTCGGCAGAACGATTCGAGGCGTATGGGCCCGTGGGTCTGGAGTCGAGAAATCCTCCTGTCGGTCCGACCATACGCCGACGGTCTAGTACTACCCGGAGGCAGTGACGCGCGATGACCAAAGCGGTAACTAGTGGTGGAGAGAGTGGGTGGTCGTAGCGTGGGTAACGTAGTTCCACCCTGGTCAGATTAGCCTCTCCACGTCCCAGGCTCTGAGGAGTCCCGACTGAATCGCAGATAGCTCGGAAACTCTCTCGAGTAGAAATACTCGGAGAGAGGAAACAACGCCGGAGGAGTCGAGAGACCCTCCGGAGGAAAGATGAATCCCATTCAGTAGGGAACTTATGCCTCGAGGCATAATCCTCGGCTTGCAAAGGCCGTAGGAATGTGACGGTTGTACTCCTAGTGGACCTCGCCCACTCTACCGTATCACGCTGATGCTAGTTGGGCAATCCATTGTCCAGCCAAAAAGCCCTCTGAGTGGACGAGTTTGCCTCAGAGGCCAGTTTTCGTCGAACCTCCCGTGAAGGTTCGGCTGGCGCCCGAATATTGAGCGATAGAGACGGTTAAAAAGTAGTTTGAATTTTTCTTAGGTGAACAACCCGGGAAAATATCCTTACAAATGAAAGTGATAAAGATCGTGATCATTGTCACTTAACAGGAAAATTTCACGGGGCTGCGCATAGGAGTTGTAATCTTGCATATCAAAATTCTCATACTATTCCAAATTCTTTCAGTTAATAAAGAACATTATATCTCTTTCACTAAATGTGTAGCAGAGACTTGTCTAAATTTAAGATTCAACGACTCATTCCGTTTCATGTATGATGTCTGGTGAAATTATTAGCGTCGGAGGACTATCTTTTCAATTGTTTTAGTAAAAAGATAGTTAAAATTATTAAAATTTGAATTTACTGTACGAAGCTAGGTTTACACTCTTACCTTTTCATTAAAATATTGAATTGCAGCTCGATTTTGGCGGGAAATATTCGAAATAAGGAAATTTTGTTTAGAGATAGGATTGTAGTTAGGAATATTCATGAATCATGAAATCTAGAGTTTTATTGGCAATTAAATTCGATTTTCATTATTATTTTGAGAACTACGCAATTTACAAAAGCATAAGTCTGCATTTTCCAAAAGTTTATATGTAGTTAATTTGAAATTCATATGCCTGGAAGGATCTGAAGGATCTGATTCTAATTGTTTCACAAAATTTGATTACTCACAGTTCGGTTTCATTTATGTATCAATTTTTTTATAGGGATCCTTGGTTGAATTCGCAATTTCCTCACCAACAACTAGATTCACTAGAGGCTATCATGTATACTCTCACAAAAACACTTTCTTCCACTCGTATAGTTTATTTTGAGTTCGAAATATTTGACAGGACAATGGAAGTTAATAGTTTTGGGTGAGACTGTCCATAACGCTTCGCAATAGTCTAATTCTTTAAATGCAAGAAAAGTCACCCCTCTCGGTTAAGGAAATTCGATTTCCGGATAATTCCAATTGTTCGTAGCCTCTTATTTATTCGGCAGCTATTCAGCGTAATTTCGACACTGCGAGTTATTGTATTGTATTGCAGGATTGAAAAACCCGGCCGATTAAGTGAACTATTTCGACCAGAATTATTACTGCTCCGTCGCTGCTTCAAGACTGATTAATTTTGATTTTTCTGGAGTTTTCATTTGTTTTTACGAGCCACTTGACTCAGGGGGCTCCAACGAGTCAATTGTTAATTAGTAGAAAATGTCGTATGATTTTTCCCACTTTTAAATCGTCTTCAGGAAAGTAGTTCACTCGGTTTTTGGGGTTTTTGTTTTCATGGTGTCTCAATCATTCCTTCATCTGCGAATTTTGATATTGAGAAACGGGGGCATGTCGAGTGAGACATTGCATCACTGATGCTCTCAATTCCATTGTTTTTGGATCTATTGAGTTCAAGTGATGAAATGTTTCATCAATTCTTTGACTTATTAATTTGCATTATGTCTATATCTATATTATTTTTCATTTAATTTTCCTATAAAAATTCTGGACATCACACATGGGTAGTAGTCGTGCGAGATTAGCGAATTAAGTTGATAACGATCATAAAGAAATAAGAAGAAAATATCAACCTGATTCTACTGAATTCAATCTGTTGAGTAGAAAGGGGGTATTCCCCTTTGAATATATGTGGACATCCATATGAAAAAGGATTATAGTTTCCGACATATTCACTTTTTTGTCTCAGCAACTGCCATTTGCACCAATATTAAATTTTTGTTTCCGTCTTCTCCAACGACGTCATTTTTGACCTCATGAAGATCATTTTGAGCTCAAAATGTGCGAAATGTTATCACTATTATCAGAGTATATATAACATCATATCGACAAAGTGTTCCCTTTTCATGTGGACCTCCACATGTGGATGATTGGGGTAAATTGGATGAAACCGAATTGCCTGGGAAAGAAGGGTTTCACTCTCAATTGACTGATGAGCAGATATCTGATGAAGATGATCAACATGCTCTTAATGTTTGGAGTGAATTCAATATCAAAACGTTGAGGGAATATTCAGATCTCTACCTACAAACTGATCTCTTATTGTCAGTTGGGACTTTTCAAATTTTTCGTCGTAATTGCCTTTCCACTTATGAATTACACCGTTTGCATTATTATACAACACGTAGCTTAGCCTTTGATGCTATGCTGAAATATACAGAGGTGAATTTAGAGCTTTTTACAGATGCAGAAATGATATTATTCATTGAAAAAGGTATTAGATGTGGAATATCATAATGTTCAAACAGATATATCCATGCTAATAATCCATTCATGGGTGAGAAATATTATGATCCCTCGCCAGAATAATCATATTCGATGTATTATAATGTGAACAATGTATATGGGGCCGCTATGAGTATCAGTTTGCCATGTGATTCATTTGAATGGGTTACTACTGGTTCTGTAGACATGTTAATTGCTGCAGATGATTCTCCAGTCGGATATATCCTTGAAGTCGATTTGGAATATCGTCAAGAATTGCATGGACTATAGAAAGATTTTCCGCTCTGCCCCGAATATTTCATCCCTCCAGAGAGCAAACATACTAAATTAGCGACCACTCTCTTCCCGAAAGAAAAGTATGTAATACATTACGTACACTTGAAGCAATACACAGCTCTTCATTCATCGTGTTTTAAAATTCAATCAGAAGCCCTAGTTGGAATCTTACATTGATCTGAATACTATGAAAAGACAGTCAAAAAATGAATTCAAAAAGAATTTTGATAATTTGATGAATAATGCTGTATTCGGGAAAACTATGGAAAATGCTAGAAAACAGAAAGATATTAAGCTCTTCACACATTGGAGTGGTCGATATGGAGCAAAAGCATTGACAACACAACCCAATTTCCATAGCTGTATGGTGTTTGATGATAATGAATGAATGGAACATCCGTATATTTCAAGAAACCTATCCATATTTGATTTATGATCCTCGATTTATCAAAAACTATTATATATTACTTCTATCAGAACTACGTTAAATGTAAATTTAGGGATTCAGCAAGACTCATATATATACCGATACAGATAGCTTACACTATCTGTTTCAAGTACCAAATATCTATGAGTCTATAAAACAAGACATACACATGTTCGATACATCTGACTATAAAGAGAATAATGAGTATAAAATGCCCCTGGCAAACAAGAAAGTATTAGGACTCATGAAGGATGAGAATACTGGTCGAATCACGGTTGAATTTGTAGGTCTACGAGCCGAAACATACGCATTTAGGATGTTGAATGATGAGAAAGCTAAGAAGAAACCTGAAGGTGTTAAAGCTGCTACACTAAGGAAGAGCACATTCAATGATTATAAAAATTGTCTTTTTGGTAATGAGCACATTATCAGGAATCAGTATTGAATCCAGAGCAAAAAACATCAGGTGCCCACAATCTACTGGCACAAGATGGTTTTGAGTTGGGAAGATGATAAACGTATGATTTCACTCCATACAACAGATAATCTACCTTGGGGTTATTTCGAACCACTTGTGTAATTATATATATATTCTCAGATTGTTTCTCATAATAATAATAGTAATGGTAATAACGTACCCATTTGAATAAATGAATAAACTTTTTCAACATTTAACAAAGCATTTTTATTGTTTGATGTATACTTGTTTTCTTACAATTATCATACAGTTATCTTAAAATGAGTATTAAATATATTCCGTCTATATTCTTCTGATAATATAGCATTCAATATTCTTTCATGAAAACTTATACAACGTTTAAGATCATGATCTCGGGCGATTTTCTTCCGTGAGACACTACATCGTCTTCCGTGAGACAATACGGTGGAACTGAGTTGATCTTATTATTATACACATCCTTTTCTCATAAAACATAACTTAGAACTATGTGAAACGAGTTTCAAAAAGAGTTTGTCTATGTTGTTTTTATAATATAGGGTTCAATATTTCATCACATGAACTTATTCGACGTCTGAAACGATCATGATCTCGAGCAATTTGATTAATAGCACATTTGGAAGAATTATAAAACTATTGAAAACGATATTATAACGATTTCAAAAACCATGAGTTGAACTTCACGCTACGAGTTGAGATTCAGTAAACTGAACTTGACTTTGTATTGAGTGTGGATCATGCAGAGTACGCGAGTTATCCCCACTCCAACTCCCAATGGATGATTCATCATGGAACAGTCGGGAACCATCGAGAATATTCGAGACGAATCGAGTATCCTATTTCATGCCAGTCTCAACAGAACTCAGCCGACACCCCCACCCCACGAACCGATGAGTCATTGATGACATCATTCTTCTCGAACGTTCCGCGATTGTAGCGCCAATATCCAATTTCTTGCAAGTTCCAACCGGTCATTATGGTATCATATAAGTCCCAACAGAACTCAGGGGGAACCCCCACCACGATAACGTCGTCCGTCTCGAATGTACAAGTCTCAGCAGGACTTACGAAAAACCCCCACCTCGCACATTGATGAGTTATCAGTCTGAGTGACTCACCGATGTCATTCATCTTGAAAATATTCAATCATTGTTCCNATGCTAGAAAACAGAAAGATATTAAGCTCTTCACACATTGGAGTGGTCGATATGGAGCAAAAGCATTGACAACACAACCCAATTTCCATAGCTGTATGGTGTTTGATGATAATGAATGAATGGAACATCCGTATATTTCAAGAAACCTATCCATATTTGATTTATGATCCTCGATTTATCAAAAACTATTATATATTACTTCTATCAGAACTACGTTAAATGTAAATTTAGGGATTCAGCAAGACTCATATATATACCGATACAGATAGCTTACACTATCTGTTTCAAGTACCAAATATCTATGAGTCTATAAAACAAGACATACACATGTTCGATACATCTGACTATAAAGAGAATAATGAGTATAAAATGCCCCTGGCAAACAAGAAAGTATTAGGACTCATGAAGGATGAGAATACTGGTCGAATCACGGTTGAATTTGTAGGTCTACGAGCCGAAACATACGCATTTAGGATGTTGAATGATGAGAAAGCTAAGAAGAAACCTGAAGGTGTTAAAGCTGCTACACTAAGGAAGAGCACATTCAATGATTATAAAAATTGTCTTTTTGGTAATGAGCACATTATCAGGAATCAGTATTGAATCCAGAGCAAAAAACATCAGGTGCCCACAATCTACTGGCACAAGATGGTTTTGAGTTGGGAAGATGATAAACGTATGATTTCACTCCATACAACAGATAATCTACCTTGGGGTTATTTCGAACCACTTGTGTAATTATATATATATTCTCAGATTGTTTCTCATAATAATAATAGTAATGGTAATAACGTACCCATTTGAATAAATGAATAAACTTTTTCAACATTTAACAAAGCATTTTTATTGTTTGATGTATACTTGTTTTCTTACAATTATCATACAGTTATCTTAAAATGAGTATTAAATATATTCCGTCTATATTCTTCTGATAATATAGCATTCAATATTCTTTCATGAAAACTTATACAACGTTTAAGATCATGATCTCGGGCGATTTTCTTCCGTGAGACACTACATCGTCTTCCGTGAGACAATACGGTAGAACTGAGTTGATCTTATTATTATACACATCCTTTTCTCATAAAACATAACTTAGAACTATGTGAAACGAGTTTCAAAAAGAGTTTGTCTATGTTGTTTTTATAATATAGGGTTCAATATTTCATCACATGAACTTATTCGACGTCTGAAACGATCATGATCTCGAGCAATTTGATTAATAGCACATTTGGAAGAATTATAAAACTATTGAAAACGATATTATAACGATTTCAAAAACCATGAGTTGAACTTCACGCTACGAGTTGAGATTCAGTAAACTGAACTTGACTTTGTATTGAGTGTGGATCATGCAGAGTACGCGAGTTATCCCCACTCCAACTCCCAATGGATGATTCATCATGGAACAGTCGGGAACCATCGAGAATATTCGAGACGAATCGAGTATCCTATTTCATGCCAGTCTCAACAGAACTCAGCCGACACCCCCACCCCACGAACCGATGAGTCATTGATGACATCATTCTTCTCGAACGTTCCGCGATTGTAGCGCCAATATCCAATTTCTTACAAGTTCCAACCGGTCATTATGGTATCATATAAGTCCCAACAGAACTCAGGGGGAACCCCCACCACGATAACGTCGTCCGTCTCGAATGTACAAGTCTCAGCAGGACTTACGAAAAACCCCCACCTCGCACATTGATGAGTTATCAGTCTGAGTGACTCACCGATATCATTCATCTTGAAAATATTCAATCATTGTTCCCACATATTTGCACATGTTTGCATATGTTTGTAAATGTTTGCAAATGTTGTCCAATGTTTGCAAATGCTTGCAGAATGTTTGCAGAATATTTGCAAATGTTTGCAGAATGTTTGCAAATGTTGTCAAATGTTTGCAAAATGTTTGCAAATGTTGTTAAATATTTGCATATGTTTAGGACTTACGGGGAGATTCCGNTCATATATATACCGATACAGATAGCTTACACTATCTGTTTCAAGTACCAAATATCTATGAGTCTATAAAACAAGACATACACATGTTCGATACATCTGACTATAAAGAGAATAATGAGTATAAAATGCCCCTGGCAAACAAGAAAGTATTAGGACTCATGAAGGATGAGAATACTGGTCGAATCACGGTTGAATTTGTAGGTCTACGAGCCGAAACATACGCATTTAGGATGTTGAATGATGAGAAAGCTAAGAAGAAACCTGAAGGTGTTAAAGCTGCTACACTAAGGAAGAGCACATTCAATGA
The DNA here is from genome assembly GCF_001412515.2 of Diachasma alloeum. Classification (NCBI taxonomy): domain Eukaryota; kingdom Metazoa; phylum Arthropoda; class Insecta; order Hymenoptera; family Braconidae; genus Diachasma; species Diachasma alloeum. The sequence goes on along the minus strand of NW_021680450.1, from coordinate 249,805 downwards.
TTATAAAAATTGTCTTTTTGGTAATGAGCACATTATCAGGAATCAGTATTGAATCCAGAGCAAAAAACATCAGGTGCCCACAATCTACTGGCACAAGATGGTTTTGAGTTGGGAAGATGATAAACGTATGATTTCACTCCATACAACAGATAATCTACCTTGGGGTTATTTCGAACCACTTGTGTAATTATATATATATTCTCAGATTGTTTCTCATAATAATAATAGTAATGGTAATAACGTACCCATTTGAATAAATGAATAAACTTTTTCAACATTTAACAAAGCATTTTTATTGTTTGATGTATACTTGTTTTCTTACAATTATCATACAGTTATCTTAAAATGAGTATTAAATATATTCCGTCTATATTCTTCTGATAATATAGCATTCAATATTCTTTCATGAAAACTTATACAACGTTTAAGATCATGATCTCGGGCGATTTTCTTCCGTGAGACACTACATCGTCTTCCGTGAGACAATACGGTAGAACTGAGTTGATCTTATTATTATACACATCCTTTTCTCATAAAACATAACTTAGAACTATGTGAAACGAGTTTCAAAAAGAGTTTGTCTATGTTGTTTTTATAATATAGGGTTCAATATTTCATCACATGAACTTATTCGACGTCTGAAACGATCATGATCTCGAGCAATTTGATTAATAGCACATTTGGAAGAATTATAAAACTATTGAAAACGATATTATAACGATTTCAAAAACCATGAGTTGAACTTCACGCTACGAGTTGAGATTCAGTAAACTGAACTTGACTTTGTATTGAGTGTGGATCATGCAGAGTACGCGAGTTATCCCCACTCCAACTCCCAATGGATGATTCATCATGGAACAGTCGGGAACCATCGAGAATATTCGAGACGAATCGAGTATCCTATTTCATGCCAGTCTCAACAGAACTCAGCCGACACCCCCACCCCACGAACCGATGAGTCATTGATGACATCATTCTTCTCGAACGTTCCGCGATTGTAGCGCCAATATCCAATTTCTTGCAAGTTCCAACCGGTCATTATGGTATCATATAAGTCCCAACAGAACTCAGGGGGAACCCCCACCACGATAACGTCGTCCGTCTCGAATGTACAAGTCTCAGCAGGACTTACGAAAAACCCCCACCTCGCACATTGATGAGTTATCAGTCTGAGTGACTCACCGATGTCATTCATCTTGAAAATATTCAATCATTGTTCCCACATATTTGCACATGTTTGCATATGTTTGTAAATGTTTGCAAATGTTGTCCAATGTTTGCAAATGCTTGCAGAATGTTTGCAGAATATTTGCAAATGTTTGCAGAATGTTTGCAAATGTTGTCAAATGTTTGCAAAATGTTTGCAAATGTTGTTAAATATTTGCATATGTTTAGGACTTACGGGGAGATTCCGCACCGTGCAAGTAAATGAGTCATCAGCCTGAGTGACTCATCGATGACGTCATTCATCTCGAAATTTCCGCGACTGTGGCGGCAATATCGAATTTTATCCATGTGTCCACAGGTTTTATATTATGATATTTCATACAAGTCCCACCAGGACGGTTCCTCCACCATGCGAGTCGATGACGTCATCCGTCTTGAACCTTCCACAGCTTGTGGCGCCAATATCCGATTTCATGCAAGTTTCAACAGGTCATTATATTTCATACAAGTCCCAACAGGTCTTAGAGGGATTCCCCCACCATGCGAGTCGATGACGGCATCTTTCTTGAAGGTTCCGTGACGGTGGCGTCAATATCCGATTTCATGCAAGTTTCGACAGCTCATCATATTTCATACAAGTCCCAACAGGTCTTAGAGGGATTCCCCAACCACTCGAGTCGATGAGTCATCGATGATGTCATTCTTCTCGAACGTTCCGCGATGGCGGCGCCAATATCCGATTTCATGCAAGTTTCAACAAGTCATCATATTTCATACAAGTCCCAACAGGATGGTTCCCCGAAGCATCCACCAGGTGTGGTCGTATCAATGGTCATAAGGGTCATAAGGGTCATATAGAAGCATCCACCAGGTGTGGACGTATCATGGGTCATAAGGGTCCACAAGGGTCACGAGTGTCACGAGGGTCATAAGTGTCTACTTGATCCAGAACAAAGTGCTCAACACAGTACCCTCTAAAAAGTTCAAGTGAGGAATAGCGAGCGATTCGCTTTATGATGATAATGTAATATTCAAAAGTTTCTAGAGTACTCTAGAACGATCTAGAACGTTCTAGAAATAGTGATATCATTGATGACTCATCTTTTCCCTCATGGAAAATGATGACTCATCGATTACGTCATCCCCCATGATTCACCGATGACTCACCCCTATGACTCATCGATGATGTCATCCTTCTAGAACCATCCGCGACGTTAGGGTCTCAAGGGTCGTAAGGGTCACAAGGGTCAAACTGGTCCAGAACATCCCGTGCCACTCTACTGCTACATTCGCTAAACATTCGCTATACATGACAATGGCCCGAATATTGCCTTGTCACCGGAGATTTCATTTATGAAAACGGCTGATGTCGGAAGTATGCTACAAATAGATGCTTGAATTTAGTTCCAAATTGGGGTGGAAATAAAATTGTTAACATTGATGGTTCAATCTGTCAAAAACATGGGAATTATTGAGGACAGGGTATTGTCACTCGAATAATAAAGATCACGGGTAGAGAAGATTGTGTGGATCTGTCGGGATTACCATTTCATTGGAACTAATAAATGAATTAATAATGTTCGAATTTTTTTTTTAATGTCAAGAGATATTTTGTCTAGAGAATTTTGTGGACTACAAAGAAAGGCCTTCTATGAATTTTTTCTAGACGTACGGGTTTCCGAGATATTTGCAGAACAATTGGCAATCCGTGGCTTTCTAATGAAATCATTAAAAAATCAAATTTTTTCAGAATTATTGCAATTTTCAAGGTTTTAAAATTTCATGATGATTTGGAAATCAGTTTTTGGGGAAAACCTCGGAATTACAAGGAGAGTACCGAATTTTCGTAACGACCTTGTTCGAAATGCAGCTTAAATCTCCATATTAGTCACGGTCGACTAACTCGGCCATCTCTGAAAATCTCCGTGATCCTTCGGGTCAACGGACACAGGTCAGCGCGGCACCCGGAAGAGTCAGTCATCAGTTGTGTTCAAGTATCGTTACGATAATGATAGAGTAGAGTCAGTTATTCATCAATATACCAAATTTAATATCTTGTTCAGTACATCAACTAGTTGATGAATTTCAGTCTAAATTCAGTGACTCAACGAATTAACAGTAAAAGACAATCATCAGTTTAATTAGACATTCAACAATTAAATACCAAAGAGTGTAAAATTAGTTGACAAGTGGTTCGATCCCACAGAAATATATTGTGATATTTTTTGCTCCGGCTAAAGTAGTTTTCCCAACATCTCCCTCCACATTTTCATCGCACATCCACCCTAACCCTAGACATTCACCAAACAGACCTTTTTCATTGAGAAAAATGAGAGCTACAAAAAATGACTTTAGAAAATTTTGCCATCTCTCTTAGATTCCGAGATATTTAGCAAAAACCAAAATCTGAGGAATATATATTGTTACCCTCAATGGAACTGAAGCGGAGGAGTGGGGGAGGGCCTGAGCGTGCAAAGCTCCGCTGCAAGGGAGAATAGAGAGTTGTCCCTGGTCCGGCATTACTATACGCGCAGGGCCCAGTATTGGCAGTGTGTTTTTAGTTTGTTTATAGTGTGTTTTTAGTGCAATTTGGAGTGCAATTTCATCGAACAATTATTGATCGTTCACCAAGGAATAAAAGTTAAGGGCTGTTGCAGGTAAGTCCGTCACGTTTTTCGTATTTAACCTCCCCAGTTTGGAGACATCAAGGGGGTTAAAAAACAACTAAAATACGAGAGGATCTTGGATAAATCAATTCCAAAAATCTAAAAAAAATTGTTATTTTTGATAAAACATGATGAAACGCGTTTTCAGGTGCTCTGAAAAGGAGAAATAATTTGGAAAAATGTTTCAATTTACGAGCTGCTCGCAAGGTATCTAACCAAGATGGCGGCGCCCATACCCGTCAATAAACTCGAAAATTAAATATTTTAATAAATTTAATATTTTCAAAAATTATTTATACTTCTCAAACCTCAACTCATTTTATACTATTTTTATAGAAGTAAAAGGCAATTATTCCATCGTTAGTCTGTACACTATACCACTTTTCTGTGGACATGAAAAGGGCGGCAGGATTTGATGATCAGAATTTATGTTTTCGGGGGTGGACAATCCGAATTTCTTGGTGTTTTGGCGATCCCACCGGGCAATTGTGAGTTATAAACAATTTTACCTCAATTCTTGATGAAAAAACGATTTTTCATGCAAACCATGAAACATACCGAAAAACGTTTCAAATGCAAGTTATTCGTCTTTTTCACACGAACAAAACGCTTTTTGATTTACCGGAATCGGCCTAGTGGTTCGCACGATATTGGTTAATTAGTGGGCGTTTTTAATGAACAAATGATTTTTTATGAAAACGATAAGAGATATCGGGAAACGTTTCAAGAAAAAGTTGTTCGTATGTTCAATACGAACAAAACGGCTTTTGATTTATCGATATCGGCCTAGTGGTTCGCGCGCTATCCGCTAATTAGTGGGTGTTTTTAATGAACAAATGATTTTTTATAAAAATGACAAAAGATATCGGAAAACGTTTCGAATAAAAGTTGTCTTTCTAATACAAACAAAATAGCTTTTAATTTATCGAAATCGGCCCAGTGGCTCGCGCGCTATTCGCTAATTAGTGGGTGTTTTTAATGATCAAATGATTTTTTATGAAAACAACAAGAGATATCGGAAAAATTTTGAATAAAAGTTGTTCGTCTTTTCAATACAAACAAAACAGCTTTTTATTTATCGAAATAGGTCCAGTGGTTCGAGCGCTATCCGCTAATTAGTGGGCATTCTTAATGAGTGCTACGGACAAAGATGCTTGTCAATCGAACCACAGACTATCTCTAGTAAGCCTTGAGGTTTTGAAAACTGATGACATTAAATAGACTGACGTACGAATCATAGCACATGTGACACACGCAGCAATGAACGATCGAAAGAAAATTTTAATTTCCTCTTGTGACACTGACGTATTTGTCCCCGCACATTATCATCATCATCTTCTTTAAACAAAGTGGAATAAAGGTATATGACGAATTTTATTATATTTTTCCATAAATAATTTTTTTTCCATCACAGGAACTTTGGATAACTGTTGGTTCCGCAGCAACGAAGAAAATCGTCCCTCTTCACATAGTTGCTTCTCATTACGATTTCGATGTCCTTCAATGTCTACCGGCAGTGCATCATTTGACGGGAGCTGATTATACGAGTAAAGCCGGGCGAGGAAAACGCGCAGCTTTGCATGCTCAACCAGAACTCTATCTGACTAACTTCGGATGTGGTATTTCTCAATCACTCAATCCATTTTCACTTCATTTTTCACTTCAAAAAATTCTCATGATTGTTTGTATTGAAAAGATGAACAACTCTTATTTCATAAAAAAGGTGTTTTCATAAAAAATCATTTGTTCATTAAAAACACCCCCTAATTAGTGGATAGCACGCGAAACACTCGGCCGATTTCGATAAATCAAAGGCTGTTTTGTTCATATTGAAAAGACGAACAACTGTTATTCGAAACGTTTTCCGATATCTCTCATCGTTTTCATAAAAAATCATTTGTTCATTAAAAACGCCCCGTATTAACGAATATCGTGCGAACCACTAGGCCGATTTCGATAAATCAAGGAGCGTTTTGTTCATATGAAAAAGACGAATAACTTTTCTTTGGAACATTTTTCTGTATGTTTCATGGTTTGCATTAAAAATCATTTTTTCATCAAAAATTAAGGTAAAATTGTTTATAACTAACAATTGCTGAATGGGATTACAAAAACACCAAGAAATTCGGATTCTCTGCCTCCGAAAACATAAATTCCGATCATCACATCTTGCCGCCCTTGTCATGTCCACAGAAAGGAGGTATAGCGTATAAACTACGTTGTGATTTTTTTTGCAGATATAAAAATCACGATGAAAATGGAGAAGATCCAAGCGGAAAAAGGACGCGTAGTATGTTCAACGCCTAAAAAAATTAATTCCGTTGGTACGTATAAATATTTCAACATAAATATTTAATCTAATTAATGTCTGTCATAAGTATAATCGGGATAAATTTCTTCCTCACTGTTTTCATTTTATTCCTCTTTTAACACCCAGGCTCAGGAGATTACCAATGGACATCACTCCGCAACCAGAGATGTCCACAAGAGACACGACAAGACACGACAACAAGACCGAAGAAGAGAAAGGACGCGGAGTGTGTTCGACACCCAGAAGCATAAATTTGATTGGTAAGTGCATGCACAATAAATATCTGCCTCCACACTATTTTGATTGTCTTCTGTTTTCAGCACCCAGGCCCAGCACATTACGGAAGGACATCATCACTCGCCAATCAGAGATTGCACCTACATCAACTCCCCAAGTAACAAGGGAATGACGGAAGAGCATCCAAGAAAGGAAGGAATACTTCCGAAACGAGCAGCGGGAGACTTGGGCAATGAAGAAAAGCATGGTCCATCTGAAAAAGGTAATATTATTGATATTTCTCAATAATCATAGCCTAACATGGACCTTTTTTTTGCAGACTCTGAGGAACAAGGAGAAGCAAAGTGAGGTCTACTCATCCACATATCACTGGCCACCAATGTTTGTGACACCAAGCCACCCAGCCCTCTCCATCCAGCCCTTGATGGTACCACCAACAGTATGGCCACTGCTGCCATCGCCGTTCCCCATGTCCCCCCACAATCCATTTGTTTAATAAAACAAAATCAAAAGTCGGTAAAAGTGTTTTTCCATTTTTTAATCATCTTTCTTCTCGTAATTTTCCACTCTTTCCACTCTTTCCATGCTTGCTCAATGGTGGCAGAACTGTTGGACATCTTTGGTGTGCCAACTGTCACTTTGTGACATTATTTATATTTTCTTTTTGGCTCCTGCCACCGTTTATTTGTTTAAGTTATCTTATTTTTTCACTCTCATGACTGAAAAAATGATAAATTGGCAGAGCTGTTGGACATCTTTGGTAAGTCAACTGTCACTTAGTGACATTCTTTATATTTTCTTTCGGCTCCTGCCACCGTTTATTTGTTTAATTTATTATATTTGTTCTCTCTCATGCGTGAAAAAATGATAAATTGAACAAATATGCTTGCTCAACGATGGCAGAGCTGTTGGACATCTTTGGTGTGGTAACTGTTACTTTGTGACATTCTTTATATTTTCTTTTGGCTCCTGCCACTGTTTATTTGTTTAATTTATTATATTTTTCCGCTCTCATACGTGAAAAAGTGATAAATTGAACAAATATGCTTGCTCAACGGTAGCAGAGCTGTTGGACATCTTTGGTATGCCAACTGTCACTTTGTGACATTCTTTATATATTTTTTGGCTCCTGCCACAGTTTATTTGTTTAATTTATCATATTTTTCTGCTGTCATACGTGAAAAAGTGATAAATTGAACAAATATGCTTGCTCAACGGTGGCAGAGCAGTTGGACATCTTTGGTGTGCCAACTGCCACTTTGTGACATTCTTTATTAATTTTTTGGCTCCTGCCACCGTTTATTTGTTTAATTTATCATATTTTTTCACTCTCATGAGTGAAAAAAATATGAATTGCACAAATATACTTGCTGAACGGTGGCAGAGCTGTTGGGCATCTCGGATGTACCAGCTGTCACTTTGTGACATTTTTTCCAATTTTCTTCACGGCTTCTGTCACTGTTTATTTGTTCCTTTTATTTATTTTTCTCACTCTGATGAGTGGAAAAATGAAAAATTGAACAAATATGTCTGCCCAACAGTGCCAGAGCCGTTGGACTTTGCTGATGTTGCAAAGACAGCTGTTGGATTTCCAACAATCGAACTGTCATAAATTTTTATGATAATTTGCATGATTTTCGGCTCTCAGCACTATTTAGTGGCAAATTTCATCATTTTTGGCACTGTAATTAGCGCACTAATGAAGAAATAAGTTCAGTGGAGATCCCTTTTCTTGCATGTCGTGCCTTTTCTGCTATAGCCGTTGGATTTTTAACGAATCCAACTGTTATATGTTTTTATGACGATTCCGGATGTATGTGGTTATCAGCAGTGTCTATGAGCATGGTAGAATATTTCCATACCATTATTATTTATTTATATCCATTTATTTATATTTTATGGGATTTTGTACTTTTCACGTACAAAATCCAAAAAACCACGGGAACGTTCAATACCAATAGGGGGACCCCTAACCTCTGAGTGCCACGGGTTCCGTTACCCCTTAAGAGAAAATCCATGAAAATTTTCTAAACAGAACATTCTAAAATCGCTACATTATCGCATAGCACAATTAATCTCGTGGATGAAATAGACGATATAGGATATCAATTGGAAGATAGCGACGAGATCTTCAAATTGACATATGATTTATTGCCACACGTCTTATCTACAGCCTCGATAAATGGCAAAACCTGTAATTTTTGACGCCTGAAATAATGTAAAAAGTGGAAACTATCTGATATGAGTAGATGAAAATTTCATTGAATCGAATTACTCTGCACGATTTCGGAGAATAACAAATCTTCCAAATAAAATATAACTATCCCTGCCTAATACATTTAGGTGAATCGAAAAATCCAACCAAAATTGATTTTTCAAGTGAAACATGAAAATTTAATTTTCGTCTAAAACTCTCATAAGTTGATGAAAAATTGACAAAATTGGACAAATCAGATGTCATTTTGAAGCGTAATTAATATGTTTTACAATGAGTATAGTACATATATAGTTCATGCAAGGCGAAGAAGGAATTGAGTATAGAAACCAAAGACTGAAGCTTGGTAATGCTCACAGATATTTTTCTATATTGGATATTGGATGAAGAGAAAATTGGGAGCTGGTCAGAAAGTTATTGGTTTGACCCTTAATGGGTCACACCCACTCCAGCTCACATGCAATCGGAGCGAGCGAAGCGAGCGACAAACAACCCAATCCAATTCCAACTCGCCCGCAACTCAGGTAAGCATTCAAAAGCTCGACGATGGGGCCAAGCTTGGGGGAACCTTGTTTCCCTGAGGCTCGGCAATATGAGTATCGATACAGGTCTGAACCAGGCTTTGTTTGTTGAGGCTGGGACATACAGGCTCTGGTGAGCCCATCTCCATTGAGTCCCAACCAACTAAGTTTATACTCAGGCTTGGTCGAGGCTTGATCCATTTAGGCTAAGTTAAGACCCTTTAGAATACCCTCGGAAGACCTTGGCTTTTTTCAGGTTGCTCAGCCGAAGGCTCAAATCAGTATTGGCTTGGTAAGGATGACACATACCAAGCTGAACTCAGGCTTGGATAAGCCTCAGTGCACTGATGCCAAGTTAAAAGGCTTTTGAATACTGTCGAGAGGGCCTGTTTTTGAAAAATCTCTAGTTATTATGAGAACTATCAGTTGTGTGAATTCATTATGGTGTTCATTATGCCTGGAGCAGGCTTGATCTTAGCGTTCGCTTCAGCCTGAAATGATGGTGATAGATGGAGCTTTTGGGGAGCCTTAATTCAGGTTTAGTTCAGGCTCGGAATATTGAGATTGAATACGAAAAGGTTCACCCGAGGGTCAACCAAGGTTACCTTCCAACCAATTGTTACCTTCCTCGTCAATAATTTCATATTTATCAACGAAGAAAAGTCCCTTTATCCAGTCAATAGGCATCACCGTGAGCTCCCGTCAAACCCACCGAACTAGGTCTGGACAAGATTTGCGGCAGCCCGTGGCAAGAGAGGCTTCCCAAATTTCATTTAAAAAAATGAATTAATTAATTTTTGATTCATTGATATATTGGATTAAAAAAAAAGTTGTTAATGGTTGAATTGGGAAAACAAATACAATAGACGTCCAGTACTTGTTATACCAAAATTAAATCCTATATTTTAACAATTGTCCGAATGACCAAGTGTATAAGGCCTCGGACTCTTCGTCCGAGGACCACGAGCAAACACACGTGCATGACCGTGGTAATATTTAGTTCAAACAGTCCTATTACGACATCAAAGGCACTAAATTATACAAATCACATTGAAAACGAAGAATAAATAATCAGCCGAGCGATCACACTAATTACATCGAGCCTGGGCTTGCAAATCGTAACCCAAATTGGATGCAAAGTACGAGTCGAAGAACATAACCCCACATTACCACGCCAAGCCCCTCAGTCAGACCGAAAGAAAAGAGAATGAGAACGCAGGATCAGGGCACATATGCTCAGAATCTGCGAGCTCTTTCAAGTTTGCAGTTATGCTGGAATCATATCCGGATTCAGAAACTGGGCACTGAAGAGGTAACGGAGGTGAAGAAACTCCTGAAGGGGGCCATTCTGGCGTTACCTAACGGGGTGAAAGCACCCACCTTCAACGGTGTCTGGGAAAGAGAAGGTGTGGCAATGGTGTACTGCACTGATGAGGAAACGGGAAATTGGCCGAAAAGCCTTTTCCCGAAAACAAAATAGCTGGGCTTACAGTACGTATGGCCGCAGCCTCAGAGCTTCCCAAGAACCACAGGGTTGTACTACACGTGGAAGACCCAGATCTAACCGCTCAAGAAGCACTGTGTTTCCTTGAGAAACAGAATGCAAGACTGCAGGCCAGAGAGTGGGTTGTCGCTCAGGGTAGTGAGAGCAGGGACGCGAAAAGTGCCCACTTCGTTGCGCTGATAGATGACCGATCACTCTGTGTTCTGAAAGCTTGCAACTTCAGACTGCACTGCGGGATTCAAAAAGCAACTGTCAAGCTGCTTGCCAAAGACCGTGGTGAAAGTCAGAAGAAGGGTACATAGAGGTACCAGGGAAGTAGTCATTATGGCTGCAACCCGGGTGCACATTGTATTGTACAGATAAATTTGCATCACAGCAAAGCAGCCTCGGCTACTCTAGTCAGGCTATTAGCTGGGATGCAGACAGTTATAGCATTGATCCAAGAACCATGGATAGTGGACAATGCCATTAAGGGCCTCAGTGGTTGTGGCAGAATCTATCACGCAAACACTCAGGAAAAAATTAGATCTTGTATTGTTATTAAAGGACTCTTCCTTCTGTTCACAGGCTAGTGAGGGAGACCTGGCTGTGGCACAAGTGTATCTGGGCCTGGGACAAGGCGAGGAAATGAGCTTGGCTCTAGGGTCAGTTTACATGCCCTATGACTCGGCTGAACCACCTCGNTAAGGGCCTCAGTGGTTGTGGCAGAATCTATCACGCAAACACTCAGGAGAAAATTAGATCTTGCATTGTTATTAAAGGACTAGACTCTTTCTTCTGTTCACAGGCTAGTGAGGGAGACCTGGCTGTGGCACAAGTGGATCTGGGCCTGGGACAAGGCGAGGAAATGAGCCTGGTTGTAGGGTCAGTTTACATGCCCTATGACTCGGCTGAACCACCTCCTTCGAAAAAAGTAAAGGACCTATGCAACCATGTGAAGGAAAGGGGACTTGAACTCCTGCTAGGTTGTGATGCCAACTCGCACCATGTAGCATGGGGAAGCACTGGCATTAACGGCAGGGGGAAGAGCGTCCAGGAATTCATAATGGGGGCCGGTCTAAATATCCTTAATAGGGGGTCATAACCTACCTTCATATATCGGAGACGACAGGAGGTCATAGATATCACTCTGAAGACGGATAGAGTGGCAGACATGATTGGAGACTGGAGGACCTCAAAGAACCTCTCAGCATCCGATCATCAAACCATAAGAATGTCCATCCACACAGTAAAAGAAACGGAATGGGTAAGCAATCCAAGACGAACAAAATGGGGAAATTACCGAGAGAGTCTATCTGACAATCTCAGGGATATCATCCTCAGATTTAACAACAAAAAGCAGCTGGAGGAGGCTTCGATTGCCCTAAACCAGGCCATCATGGACTCCTTCGAGACAAACTGCAAGCTTATCCCGAAAGGGCAGCCCACTGAGACTCCTTGGTGGTCAGAGAGGTTCGGTGGGCTGAGGGGCAAAGCTAGAAAAGCTTTTAACAAAGCTAAGAACATGAGAGCGGGCCCCCGTAAGGAAGACGCATGGAAAACTTACAGAGGCTTGCTCGCAGATTACAACAAGGCAATAAAGGCAGCCAAAGAGGACTGCTGGAGGGCTTTCACAAGCAATGTGGAGAGTCAATCGGAGACCTCTAGGCTGGCAAAAATCCTTGGAACAAACAAGACTCCATATCTAGGGAGCCTACAGGCACCAGATGGCAGCCACACGGAAACCATGGGAGAGACTCTGAAACTCCTAATGAACACCCACTTTCCAGGCTTCATACAGGCCCAGGAGAGAGATAAAGAAACAATGCAAAATCAGAGGGATGTCTACGAAACCCATGATTGGGCATTGGCAAATAAAGTAGTGCAGCCCTGGGGGGTCAAGTGGGCCATCAAAACCTTTGAACCCTTCAAGGCACCGGGAACAGACGGGATCTACCCAGCCCTATTACAGGAAGGGATAGAGATTATCACGGGACCCCTAACCAAGATACTCAGGGCGAGCATAGCCCTGTAACATGTCCCTAGTATGTGGAATGAGACTAGGATAATATTCCTTCCCAAGCCTGGAAAAACCGGTTATATAAAACCAAAAGACTTCCGTCCTATAAGCCTCACATCCTTCATCCTGAAGACCCTGGAGAGGCTGGTGAATAGACACATCAAGACCGGGCCCTTGGCTGACAGACCCCTCTCACCCTGTCAATAAGCATACAGAGAGGGACGATCAACAGATACCGCCTTACATCACCTGGTGGGACTGATTGAGGGACAACTGGCGGTCAAGGGTTTTGCCATAGGCGCCTTTCTGGATATTGAGGGGGCTTTTGATAGCACTTCGAATCCGGCTATAGAAAAAGCCATGGAAGAACGACAGGTGTCCAAGACTATCATTGCTTGGACACAAAACATGCTGAAAAGCAGAAGACTGTCGGCAGGACATGGGAGGGCATGTGTGGAGGGACGTCCGACTAGGGGCTGTCCGCAGGGGGGAGTTCTCTCGCCCCTGCTATGGAACCTGGTTGTAGATGGACTTCTAAATCAACTAAGTGAGGCCGGCTTCCACATCACCGGCTTCGCCGATGATGTGGCAGTTATTGTGAGAGGCGGATTTCTGAGGGTGCTAAGGGACCTGATGGCAACAGCCTTCAATATCATTGAGGACTGGTGCAGGGTAACTGGCCTATCGGTAAATCCAGCCAAAACAACAATCCTGGTTTTCACCAGAAATTATAAACTGGAAAAGATCCAACCTCTGAAGCTAAATGGCTCGGAGATTAACTACACCAGCAGAGTGAAATATCTGGGTGTCCTCCTGGATAATAAACTCAGCTGGAAAGAACATATCTGTACACAGAGAAATAAAGTGTTTGCCTCGATGTGAGCGTGCAGAAGAGCTGTGCGCAGGACATGGGGACTCAATCCTAAAATGATGCTCTGGCTCTACCAAATGGTTCTACTTCCGAGAGTGTTATACGCTGCGGTCGTCTGGTGGCCGAGGGTGAATAAAACGGAAACAAGGAACCTGTTGAAAAGCCTGCAGGGAACCTTCCTGAGGGCTGCAACAGGAGCTATGTAATCGACACCTACCGAGGCGTTAGAAATAGCACTCAGTATCTCACCCCTCGACCTTAGGGTTGTGAGTTGTGCTACCACAACTGCATATAGACTAAGGTGTCAACAAGAATAAAAGATGACGGGCCAAGGCCATACAAGACTTAGCCTAATCAATGACCCTTCATAGGTAAGACGGATAGAATTTCTAGGAAGTATCAGATCAGGAAAACTTTCAGAACGTGTATACCACCCAGACAGGAGTGTTTAGACTCGGAACTTAAACCAGGACCAAGAGAAGACTACTGGTTTACGGACGGCTCTGGCTTCAATGAAAGTTTTGGGGCAGGCATCTACCGTCTGAAAGATGGCTTCGGAGAGAGTTTTCCACTGGGCCACCATTCAACCGTCTTTCAAGCAGAAATACTGGGCATACTTAAGTGTGCAGAGTATCTGAACGCGAGAGACACAAAAAGGATGAAAATATTCATCTGCAGTGACAGCCAGGCGGCGATTCACGCCCTGAAAAAACCTACTACAGAGTCACAGGTGGTGTGGGAATGCATGCAGGCATTGGACATACTGGGTAAAAACAACCAGGTCACCGTAACCTGGGTACCAGGCCACCATGGGATTCTGGGTAATGAAGAGGCAGATAAGCTGGCCAAGGAGGGTACAGAAAGGGTGCCCTCACACGGCCTGCTTGGCATGCCCTTCGCAGTAGGAAAAACTCTTATTAAAGAACATTTCCAGCGAGATCATGTCAGGCGTTGGGAGAAAGTTGCGACCTGCAGACAAGCGAAACTGCTTATGAGGGGGCAACTAAGAGTTGACCAGCCGCGCATATTCTATTCTATTCTATCATCAAACATGCATGGAAGTCTTCTCTTCAACCTATAAACCGTACAATCAACTCAAAGAATTATGGTAGAAGAAAAATCTTCATTTTCATACCTACACAGATAAGGCACAAAAGAGGAGAACCTATCTCATCACTGGTCTCCACGCTCAAACTGAAATATACGACATCAAGGCGGAGCTGAATGACCTTGGCCATAAGACTATCAATCTCTATGCAATAAAACAAACTTGGCAACCAAAATACATGGTTGCCTTTGAAGACAACATACAGCTCAAGACACTCCAGAAATCAGTTCCATATTGGTGTAGTACGAAAATTACATGGGAGTTAGATAAGAACAAGAAACGTATAACACAATGTTACAAGTTCCAAAAATGGGGTCATTCAACAATGAACTGTTATGCACAGCCTGTGTGCCTTAAATGTGCTGAGAATCACCTCCTTAGAGAGTGTCCAAAAACGAAAGAGATACCAACAAAATGTGCGAACTGTGGGGAGGAGCATCCACCTAACACCATCATCTGCAGTGAGTACCAGAGGAGACTTCAGATGCTAGAGACTCGAGGTAATAACAAAAGCCAACACAACAACTCATCAAGATCCAAAACAACCTCGAAGATCACCACTGATCCCTTGACATAATCAGAAAGACAATTCCCAGTAATTGATAGGAACTCGAACAGTCCCCGGATTCAATTATGTACCAGCGCAGACGAATGCACAACCCACCAATCAACGAGTGAATGGAACACTGCCCATATTTACACAGCCATTATCACCGCAACACAAAATCCAGGAAGAACCATATAACAATGTAATTTTGACAGGTATGACTAGACATTCGAATCACAACGAGTTGAGAGATTCTCACTCACCAACGAAATTAGAGAATTCAATAATATCTTCAATATCAAGAAAATGCTAAAGGCAATAAAACATTTCAAACAGCAGTTAAAAAATTGTAACTCAAATTCTGAAAAATTCGAAACACTATTAGAATTCTGCCAAGCACTTGACAATGAGTAGTAATATAAAAATTTTGTTGTATTCGATGAAAGACGTTGGACACAATAAATAAAAGTTTGGGGCAGTTTATTAATTAATAAAGGGGGAATACAGGACGATGAGTTTTATGTGAATCTCCAAAATAAGTGACGGAATCTTGTAGTTTCCCAGATGACAGTCGTTGTTCGGGGTGTTACGTCAAGAATGGGTTACTTGACACAACTTTATTACATTAAAATTCAATATACTGAACCAAAGAAACAAGATTAAATGCAAAGATCGTCTCGAAATTAAGGAATAGAATTCAAGCACAAAACCCATTTACAAAGGTCCGCTTTTACTTCAATTTTCTAAATCCCAAAAGTATTTGGAATCAAAGGTTGGAAAGGTTCACTTGGAGTAAAATGAAAAGAATTTTGAATAACTTTAAAGTGACTCAATAGAGTCTATATTTTAACAAAACAAGTAGAAAAGTATAATTACAACATTCGACTTACATTCACTGCTCTGCTTTCAGTCGTAAAATATTTTGTATGTGGTTAAAAGTAATGTCGCACTGAATTCAAGACGTTGAATTAAATTCTTTATTTAAATGAATCAAATAATTAAAAAATGTCACAAGACTTGGGATTTCAGAAAATAATTTAGTTACGAAAGACTAAAACGAAAATTAAATAGTCATCCAAGACTATATGAAAATTAAAGGTCGCGAAAAACCCAAAATATCGCCTTAATAGGTCGATAATAAAATTGGAACCGTGTCCAAAAGAAACTGGAGTATACTAACTCTCAAATATGAGCTACTACTACTACTGTAGCGATGATTACAAAATGCAATCGGAACTGTAACTGTCGTGCTGCTATCGCGCACAAGTCTTTATAGTTTATCTAGGAGGGTGTGTCCTCAGAATGCATAGGGAAATTTCGGGGACCAATTACAAATGACTCTAGCCGAAATTTCCCACTCCAGTGGTTTGAAATCTCCTTGTTTCGAGATCAACTCCATCTCTCTACATGAAGATGTTTTTGGGGTGTAGGCGGTCTTTTCTATTCCCCAACAACCAATGAAAATTGTTTTAGGAATGCCCATATATTCCCTCCACAATTCTCTTTTATCTCTTATTTTCNGGTCACACGTGGAAAGTGCATGACTAAGGAGACGAGACTAGACTCAAATGTTTACAGTGCATCTGATATTGCACAGCTGATATCTCCTTAATCTAGGAGAAACTCGACGTTGGGAACATTTTTATCGTTCACAGATGTGTGCAGCCGAAATATTCCTAACATCGAGGGGGTCACTTTCCCCGGTCACAGAAGATAATTTGGGTTTCAAAAGTCGCTTCTATCACTGAGATAATTGAATGACGACGTAAGAAAATGAATTTAAATGAATTTTCTGACGGATGTCACAGGGGCTTTTCTCCAAAAAGACAAAAGAAGGAAATCGAAGGGGGACACGCAACAATATGTAGCTGGAACGCCAATGGTCTCAGGGGCAGAGTAGTTCAAATGAAAAATTTTCTAAATCAAAATAAAATTGACATTATGATAATTAATGAAACTAGATATACCAAGGAACTCAAACTAGAAGCGAAATATTACGAAACCAGCAGATATGATAATATTAGGTGTATAAATTAATTCTCGGCTCCTAGATTAAATTGATCAGAATACCTATTTGAATTAAAAGAATTCCGTGCAATAAACGACGTTTTGAAGCGCCATCTGTGAACTATCAAACTACTTAAGTCCGATTGTGATGTGATTAACACAACCTCAAAAAACATAGTGAATAAAAATGTCGTTCGACAAGCTGCACTTGAGGCACTGCCTTCGTTTCACCATCCAACTTGGAAAAACTGCCGCAGAAGCACAAGAAATGATTCGTTCAGCCTTGGGTGGGAGTGCTGTATCTTATAGCACATGTAAAGAGTGGTTTAAAAAATTTCGGGATGGAAATTTTTATCTCCAGGGTGAGGAACGTCCTGGGCAACCAAAAAAGTTGAGGACGAGGAGTTGGACAACTTACTCAATGAAAATCCCTGTCCAACACAACAGAAGCTTGCTGACACTCTTGGAGTGATTCAACCAGCTATTTCGGTGCTCCATCATCTTACCTCAGAAAACAAACGTCGACGCTATGAAATTGCCATGTGCCTACTGACCAAATTCAAACAAAAAGACTTTTTCATAAAATTGTGACTGGGGATGGAAAGTGGATATTTTACGACAATCCTAAGACATGAAAGTCGTGGGTTCATCCGGGAGAGCCATCAACGAGCACTGCAAAATCGAACATTCATGGGAAAAATTGTTGTGTATTTGGTGGGATTCCAAAAGTGTAATCTATTATGAGATACTCGAACAGGGGGAAAACGTCACTGCTAAGCGTTATCGGGACCTACTGGTGAAATTGAGTGATGCTATTGAGGAAAAGAGACCTTTTACTGGTAGTGGTACGAGGCAAGTGATTGTGCTGCAGGACAACGCGCGGCCACACACGGCGAAAGAAACCCAGAAAGTTATCTCCACGTTGGGCTGTGGAAATTCTCCCACATGCGGCGTATTCTCCAGACCTTGCGCCTTCTGACTATCACCTTTTTCGGGCGCTACAACGTCACCTGGTGGATACCCAGTTTCGATCTCCTGAATAAGTTTGGCAGAGCATTGATGACTTCATCCAGTCAAAACCACCATCTTTCTTGCGAGCCGGAATCCGACAATTGCCCGATAGATGGGAGAAATGTGTGCAAAGTGACGGTAATTATTTTCAAGATTAGATCTGTATTGATTTTTTTATAAATAAATGTTAGAATTGTCGAAAAAAGGCTGAGAATTAATTTATAGACCTAATAGTAGCTCAGCAGGTGGGATGGCGATGCTTATACATTATAGAATACCTTACAAAAAAATCAAAGTAAATAAATCCATTAAGATTGAATGCATTGCAATTAAACTACTCTAGAATATTCACATAAGAGGGGCTTACTGTAGCCCAAATAAAGATTTACATATTAACAACATTCATGAATTAATAAGTATAGGTGATAAAGTCATTATGATGGGTGATTTGAACGCCAGACATGACTCATGGACTCCTCCACCAAATAACCGAAAAGAAACACAGCTATATAACTGGTGTGTAAACAACAATTGCAACATCATGTTTACTAGTGAGCGTACTCACTTCCCTGAAAATGGGTGTTCTCCTAGTACAATTGATATTGCTTTGAATAAAAATGTCCCCCTACGTCTCCGACCTCCAAGTGGTGAATGATCTCTCATCTGACCATAATCCTATCTTTTTTGTCCTGAACTGCCAGTAAAAAATGACAATCTAAAACTTGTATTCGATTATGACAAGGCTAACTGGGAAAAATTTAGAGACTGAATGAACAAAAAATTGAATTAACAGCAGATATTAGTACTCCAGAAGGACTCAATCGTAAAGTTCAAAAATACACAAAAACAATTCAACATTACATCCAAAAAATAATTCCAGTTGAAAAAATCCAAGAAATTAGAGACCAACTCCCGGCCCACATTCTTGATATAATCAAAAATAGAAATCATTTACGCAGAAAATGTCAGAGATCGAGGGATTCATAACACAAAGAGGAGATGTGTAAAAAAATGGAAAAAAACCTATGTTGCAATTGGCAAATATTGAAAGAAAAAATGGACAGAGAAACTAAAGAAACTGAATGTACATGATAAGTCACTATGGAAAATGACGAAGATATTCAAAAGTGAGTTTAATCAAGTTGAAACATTGATTGAAGACGATGTGGAGGCAATTACTGATTCAGATAAAGCAAAGCTATTAGCAGATCTGTTTGAAGCTGTTCATATTCTTGATGCTACAAACAACACAACAGAACAAACTAAAATATTAGAAGAGGTTAAGACATTTCTAGAGGAGTCCGCGAATGATGATTGGCATAAATATAAAACAAATGTTGAAGAGTTAATTGAAACAATTCGTTTCCTCCCATCTAAAAAAGCCCCAGGTATAGATGAAATTCAAAACATAATTCTTAAAAGATGTCCCATTAAAGCACTGGAACAATTTGGTAATATTATAAAACTGGTAATATTATTCCGATATTAAAACCAGGGAAAGACAAAAACCAACCTAGTAGCTGCAGGCCCATCAGCCTGTTACCTACAATGAGTAAAATTGCCGAAAAAATAATACACAAAAGACTCAATAAATATTAATTAGATAATAACATAATTGCAAATCAACAATTTGGCTTTCGAGAGAAACACAACACCGTTCAACAAATAGTTCGAATAGTAAACGACATCAGCATGAACTTCAACTTTAATACAGAAACTGTAATGCTCCTGTTGGACATAGAGAAATAATTTGATAGAGTGTGGATAGAGGGCCTTATGTATAAAATAATCTGTAACCATTATCCTCCTACTTTGATTAAATATGTTAACTGAAGGATTATGAGGCGCAAGAACGTGGAATAAATTGTTATGTATATTAGAATAATCAAAGTTTTTGTTCACGAAACACACCGTTCAACGGTCAGCGTACAAGTGAAGTATATTATAGTGTGAATGTGCTCTCGCGCCGTACAGCGCCTGTGGCATGTACCACTCATGTCGGTAAGAGAGAACGCAGAGTAGGCGATCTACATTTTCAACACTCCCTCCCGACTATTTTGGAGTTCTCTCTTCTCAGTTCAATCTCTCCGTCAAGTTTCACCTTTAAATCCTCTTTTTATTTCACCTTTATATTACTAGTTGCATTGTCTTTGTAATACTTTTATAAACTCAATATGGCAACTTTTTCAACTCTTACAAACTAAATATGTCAGTGTTTCTTAATTACATAAGCTTAACATATCAACTCTCAATAATAGATTAAATGTTATTTTAATGTTAAGTTTCCATTGTCTCGTCTTATATCAGTATTTCGTCATGTATCCTTTGCTCACCACTCTTTTCCTCAGGTCATTCACTTTCCTAAATCAACCAGAACAAATAAAAATTGGTAATTACATATTTACATTCATAATCTCATCTGTCAGTCGTTTGTGTAATTCAAACGACAAAGTTTTTGTGAATACATCTGCTAACTGATTCTTAGATCTGATCCATTCAATTGTTATAAATCCTCTTTTCTGACATTCTTTCATGTGATGAACTTTGGTTTCAATAACGTGTCTCAACTTATTACCTCCACTAGTCTCAGCATTAACTATTGCAGCTCTATTATCACACCATAAAACCATCGGAAGTGGGGGTTCAATCAGAATCAATCTTAAGGAGTTATAAATCGCAAGCATCTCCTGAGTCGCCTCGCTCATCGCTACATCATACTCAGCCTGACAGGTGGACAGAGCCACATATGTTTGTTTATGAGTACGCCAGACTACAGTGCCTCCAAATAATTTAATCAAAAACCCACAAGTAGTTAACGGATTCTTACAATCCGCGAAACTAACGTCTGAGTAACTTTGTATATCATCTAACTCACCTGTATATTTCAAACCTAAAGAGGTTGTCCCTCTCAAATATCTAAATACTCTCTTCACCATCATCCAATCATCACTGGTTGGATTCACCGGGTGCATACTTAAAACATTTACTGCATACGAGATATCTGGTCTTGTACCAACAGCCAGATACAAAAGGCTACCTACTGCCTCTCTGTATGGAGCGTTCTCTCGAGTTTCTGTTCGTTTCAACACACCATCATCGCTATTCTCTTCCCTCGTCTTTCTCTCCTGATTCGTAACTTGTGTAGTGTTCATTGGTGTTCTTTGGGGGTGTGATCTATCAAAACCTGAATTTCAGAACTGTCTTTTCAATATATTTCTCTTGACTTAAACTCATAACTCTATTCTCTCTATCTCGCCTAATAGTAATACTTAAAAATTCCTTCCATACACTTAAAATCGTCATTTCAAATTCCAACCTTAACTTTGTTTTAACTTCTAATTTCATTTCATCACTACTCGCCAACAAAATATCATCTGCATAAAGTAGTAAAATTAAAAATTTCTCTCCATTGTGCCAAGTGAACAAACATGGTTCTAAGTCTGAATTCTTCAATCCCATACTCATTGCGACTTCAGTAAATTTAATGTTCCACCGTGTGGGACTTATTCGAAGTCCGTAAAGTGTTCTCTCCAACTTACACACCTCATCTCTCTTTTCTTCATCAGTATGTGATGTTCCATCTGGTATCTCCATAAAAATCTCCTCATCTATCTCACCATTCAAAAATACTGTTTTCACATCCATTTAACACACTTCTAAATCATATTTATTTATTACTGCTAGTACTGCCCTAACTAGAGGTAGTCTAGATACTGGAGCATACGATTCCCACAACTCATACACATTTTTATCTTTGAATCCTCGAATAACTAATCTCGCCTTAAATCTCACCTTCCCATCAGTCTCAATTTTTCACTTGAAAACCTATTTAGAATAAATAATGTTTCGTCTCTGTCCGTTGCTCATCTTAAACGGGATATTTACAATTTTCCACGCCTGATTTTTCTCAATTGGCATCAAAGAAAAACTTGTATCATTTATGTTGTTACTTTTGACTTCAGATATTTCTTTCGACGACAAAACTTCTCTTCTGGGTCTCCCTCTTTTGCGTTTGGATTCTCCTTCCGATTTTGACATTGTCTTAATCTCACCTTCATTTCCATCGAATTTAACAAACCAACTTCCCTTATCAACAGTCTCACCTACCTCCAGAAAATCTTTGATATCAGTCTTTTTATATATCTCCATGAACCAATTTTTCGTTAAACCTGACGTGTCTACTCTCGTAATATTTCCTATCTTCCGGTCTCAAGAAGGAATATCCTGAAGGTGTATATCCAACATGAATAACACGCATGGCTACAGCTCGAAATTTAGGACCCGTCTTTCTCTGAAATTTCATGAATGCTACACTTCCAAATCTTTTTATTTGATTAATGTTAAAACTGTGATTCGGGGTAAATCTCTCCAAAGACGTTACCATATCGTTCGACTTATGAGGAGTGCGATTGTATGCATACACACATATGGGACATTCCATATCAACTCAGCCACCTTGGAATTTTTTGGTTCTCAGAATCTTGAATTAGCATGCTCAGAGTCAAGTACTACATGAGTACATACTTTCTCTAAATTTTCGCTCCTTTAACATTAATTGTTTGGCCAGGACAAATAACAAAACCTCAAATATTTGAAAAATCATATCTTGCGAACAGATTGGCCGATTTTGATGTGTCACGCCATAACGACGTACAATAATTATTATTAATTCCAACTTTTGGAAATAATAATAATTTCGGAAATTGAAAAAATATCATATTTAAATATCAATGGAATCATACGATTCCAATGGTATATTAAACCGATCGTCTTACATCCGGTAAGACGATGGAAAAATTTATAATTTGAGATCGATCATGTGATTCACACCACACGGGTGGCATGACCCCGCGTTGCCGAGGGCCTTATCGCCCTGGTTTCGGGTTACTGTTACGATTCAGTCCACCTTGTAACAGTCCCACCATTGTCCAATGCTTTCCTCCCCTCACCTCACTCCTCACACCTAACTACGCATCTTTATTTTTCCCTCCTCCCCGTGCTCCTCGCGCCGCGAAACGTTTCACGCGCGCTTGTTCCCCTATTCCCTCCTCTCCGCGCCCCTCTTACCGTGGAACGTGACCACGCTGGCTAAACCAATTTTCCCCCTCCTCTAATAAGACGCGTGTCTCCTCGATCTACCTACCCCCTCTCTCTATAGAGTGCACTCAGCACTCATCCACATCTTATTCCCCACCCCCATACAATTAAAAATTCGTGTATGTATTTACATACACGAATTAATATTCGACGACACGAAAAGGGCATCGCCCATGCAGTCAGTCGATCAGTCAGTCAGTCGTGTCGTGATTTCGCCCCGGAAAGGAACAAATATAAGTCTAAACAGGAATACCAAAGGATAGCTAAAAACAGCAAGAAGAAGGATAGCTAAAAACAGCAAGAAGGAAGAATAACAAAAGAGCAAGAAGGAATAACCCAACAAAAGGAAAGGTAAAATCCGAATTTTCAATCGCGAGTGTTTCCGGAAAATTACATATCAAATTTTGTGATTAAAATTCAATTTTGACATTTGACTTTGTACTGCTAAATGGAAGAACTGTGAGTGATACACCTGGAAAAGTTACCAACACTAGATGGCTCTCCACCGTGGATCTGGTTTGGGTGAACTCTCAAAAAATTCATCTAGTCCATGACTTTAAGGTATCCTCGGTACTGCTCGGTTCTGATCATCGCCCAATCCAACTGGAGCTGCTATCTGACTCCACATCACCTCACTGGATCACACACCATGTACATCACCAGCAGTCTCCTGAGAGGCATCCTACACCATCCATTGGAACCAATAACACTGGAGATCTTCTAAGGTGGGACTCAAACAATAGGGAAAACTTTATGTCTCTTCTTGAATCCTCGGATAGACTATTCATGAATTTTGCAAAAAAAAATATGGATGCTCTGAGCGATAACATGCTGTTATCGATAAGAAAGGCTGCTAAGGGGTCTGGTATGGCGAAGAAACCGCCAAACAGCAACAAAATCTGTTCTATTGGCATAGTCTGCAAGCCTTGGTTTGATGATAAGTGCCGTAAGGCTCGCCAGCATGTTTTTCTCCTCGGTAAGTGCCTAAACCTACCTGCTACCTCCACTGATGACGTCTCCAGATTTCATGAAGCTAATTCTTCATACAGACACTTGATAAGAGATAGAAAAGATTCATACAAAAATAAAACAATTGAAAGTTTTGCAAATTTACGAAATCCTCAATCCTTCTGGGAAACAGTGAATGCCAACAAAGTTTAGCAAGCAAGGACTGAATATATTACTCTGCAGGAGTGGGATGACTTTGTGAGGAAAATTTACCCGGCTAGATCAGTCATGGATATTGGTCCAGTTGTTAATAGGGATGCTTTTCTTGATGCTCCCTTTTCAACACTGGAGTTAGAGGTCTGCCTTCGTCATGGCAAACCGAACAAGGCCCCAGGAAGTGATGGGATATCTCTCGCCTTCTTCAAGCACCTATCTCCGGCTTGGTACCTTCTGGGACTATTCAACAAGGTTTACGAGTGCGGCACAGTCCCAACATCCTGGACGGAAGTGGTAGTCTGCATGCTGTACAAGAAGGGCAATCATTCGGATCCATTGAATTACAGAGGTATAGCATTGGTCAACATAATTGCAAAACTGTTCACTCAAATCCTCAACGACAGACTCTACCAGTGGGCGAAGAACAGAAGATTGATACCAGAAGAGCAAGCTGGCTTCAGAAAAGGTCGAGGAGTGATGGACAACATATTTTCCCTTCAGCTGGCAATCCAATCACGCATTAGGTTGACTGGGGGCAGAGTTTAGGCGCTCTTCGTTGATTTTCATAGAGCCTTCGACTCTGTTCTCCACGACTCCTTGTGGAAAAAGCTTCTGAACTTCGGGGTTAGTCACAAACTCATCTCAGTTGTGAAAAATTTTTACGATAGGACTAAACTGGCCATAAGAACGAGTACTGGATTGACGCAGGGAGTGGATGTCAGTGAGGGGGTTCTTCAGGGGGAAAAGCTGAGCCCTCTTTTGTTTAATTTGTTTCTCTCGGACATCGTTACTCACTTCAAGGAAAGAGGAGCCGCAGGAATTGGTATTTCAAACGAAAATGACCTCAACATGCTTTTGTATGCTGATGATTTAGTTTTATTAGCTCGCAGTCCCGTGGATCTCAGGAGAAATATGAAGATTCTTGAAGATTATTGCTGCACAAATGGCCTGACTATCAACAGCTCAAAAACGAAGGTCGTGGTCTTCAGACAGGCGGGTCCCCTGCCGAAGGCACATCACGACTTCTCAATAAAGGGTGACCCCGTAGAGATTGTCAAGGAGTACACATATCTGGAAGTGTCGTTCGCGGCAAACCTACTGGGTACCTCTGCCAGGGCTTTTGCAGTCAAGAAAACGAAATCTGCGTCCTCTGCAGCTTTGGCGATTCTGTCTAGGATCCAGGCTGACTCTTGGGAGGGGATGAACAGAATCTACTCCAGCTTGGTGGCTTCTGTTTTATTATACACTGCATCCATATGGTCACTGCATGACCTTGAGCATCTGGAGATGGTACAGGTGGATTTCCTGAAGAGACTGCTACTCCTCCCCAGAAACACCCCAGGATTTGTTC
Organism: Diachasma alloeum; assembly: GCF_001412515.2. Taxonomy (NCBI): domain Eukaryota; kingdom Metazoa; phylum Arthropoda; class Insecta; order Hymenoptera; family Braconidae; genus Diachasma; species Diachasma alloeum. The sequence goes on along the minus strand of NW_021680450.1, from coordinate 224,029 downwards.
TGCGTTTGGAGACTGGGTTGGACCACACTAGCGCTGCAGTAGTCAGACAGGCGCTACACTGGATCATGAAAGTGCTTCTGATGAACTGCACGAGAATCCCCAGGATCTGCTTTCTTCAACAAGTTCAACTGACGAACTCTCAATTCGGGATGCTGAGGAATATCGATTTTTGTTGGAACTGGGTTGCCCAATTGAGGCTCGCCCTTATCCCCATCTTCTGCGAAGACATCTGGTACAACTTGGACATTGACCATTGGAGCAGTAGAGTTCCAGAAATACTCAGAATTTATAAATCTTACCGGAGGGTCCAGGACTTGGATAGGTACACTAACAGCACGTCTCTACAGATTAAAGTACTCAGATCCACTTAGGATAACTTCCTATGCTTCTATCCGGTCAGATGTAATTTAGAATTTATTAGAGCCAGAGCACAGTTGAGAATGATGAGTATTTATTCTTCTAGATTTATTGTAAATAGAGATATTCATCCAATAAGTTGCAGGGATACTTGCTCTCTTTGCCTGCTAGAAGAAGTAGAGCCTCTGCCACATTTAATTTTGAGATGTCCCTTCTATTCTCCTCTCAGAAATTATTTCTTACCGGATTTATCCTTGTCTTTAAACTCAAATTTGGATGATGCTGGGATTCTTTCCAACCTTCTAAACTCGAACAGTTATATTAGCATCAAGATCTTGTATTGTTTTTTTAAAAAATGCCTGGAACTTAGAGCCTCTGAGTTGAACTACTGATACCTGTTGGACTCCATTCTGAATCTCCTGATATTGTGACCCACCTTTATTCTTATTCTTGTTTTTAATTTTCTGGTCTTTTACAGTATATTTTTCGCAGATTTTTTCGCAGATGATCCAGAACGTTTTGCTCACTACGAACTAAAATTCTCTCTACGTTTGATGAGTGGAGTCTTCCCAAGGAATGTTTGGAAGTCGATGGCTCATTCAGATGTTCATATATCTGGAGTTCTTTTAGATTGTTCCGGGCTCTTGTATTTTGCATTATATAGCTTCATTTTGCCTTATTAGGTTTGAGTTGTTAAAAAAATTTTTTATTATTTCATCTACGATATTCAATACGATATTTTTGATCCCCCCTGTATACTTTGATACCTTGTATCACTTTACAGTAAATAAATACATACATACATACATACAATTTTGACATTTTATTTTCGCAAGTGGTTTCCGAAAAATTACATATCAAATTTTGTGATTAAATTCAATTTTGACATTTTATTTTCGCGAGTGTTTTCCGAAAAATTACATAATCAAATTTTGTAATTGAATTCGATTTTTCACATTTTATTCTTGCGAATATTTTCCGAAAATTACATAATCAAATTTTGTAATTGAATTCAATTTTTGACATTTTATTTTTGCGAATATTTTCCAAAAATTACAAAATCAAATTTTGTAATTCAATTCGATTTTTGATATTTTATTTTCGCGAGGATTTTCCGAAAATTACATAATCAAATTTTGTAATTGAATTCAATTTTTGACATTTTATTTTCGCGAGTGTTTCCCGAAAAATTACATATCAAATTTTGTGATTAAATTCAATTTCGACATTTTATTTTTGTGAATATTTTTCGAAAATTACAAAATCAAATTTTGTGATTAAATTCGATTTTTGATATTTTATTTTCGCGAGTAGTTTCCGAAAATTGGATGATCAAATTTTGTAATTAAATTCGATTTTTGACATTTTATTCTTGCGAATATTTCCCGAAAATTACATAATCAAATTTTGTAATTAAATTCAATTTTTGACATTTTATTTTTGCGAATATTTTCCGAAAATTACAAAATTAATTTTGTGATTAAATTCGATTTTTGATATTTTATTTTCGCGAGTATTTTCCGAAAATTACATAATCAAATTTTGTAATTGAATTGGATTTTAACATTTTATTTTTCGAGTGTTTCGCCACAAGCAATAATCAATACTTGATTCTGACCGAGTTGTAAGTTCGATCAGTTTGACCATACAAAATTGCTTGCTCGAAACGTGATACGCCGAATGGGTTCTTTGTATCACATTTGATTAAACGAATTGAGAAATTGAACACGGGAAAAATCGGGGAATGGGACGAGTTAGTATTGAAACGTCAACAATTTATTCACTATTTTAAAATTCGAATACACTTGGTTTTAATGGAGACTGGTTTTAACACTTCGCCGTTTTGATCATAACTAAAACTAAGAACTGAGAATTTTGGCAAAAGAAATTTGCCACAGTGGAAGGGGAATAGGCCAAAAACTGGAGGGGATAATTATACAAAAAGGAATGTTATTGGTCAAAGACTGAAGGAGGAGGGTAAGATGAGCATAGATAGAAAAGTGTCGATTTGATTGGTTGCGAGGTTGGGAATTGGCAGGGACTAGAGAGTGGGAGACGGGAAAAACCCAGACCCCAATTGTGGGTCTGCTTGAGGACTGAAAGGTGTTCGGTTAGGGTTTGAAAGGAGCAATAAAACGATGGAGTTTATAATGGCTGGACGGATTAGGACAATTTTTATAGAGGTGAGTTTTTAGGGATAGGAGGAAATGTGAGCAATAATCAATGTGAGCAATGGAGGGTGAGCAGTAAAGCCATGAAGGATTCGAAGGTGGATTAAGAGAAGGAAAAGTCTTTGTTGAAATGGAGTGAAATTGTCGAGGATTAAGAAAATTGCTGGGGAATTTACCTTAATGATATTTTAACAATGAATTTCGAAGGGTCATTGGCGACGTTTTTCCCCGAGACGCGTCAACTAATAAATGTAAGGGAAGTTGAGGGAACGAATAATGCGAAGTGTCAGGAGAAAAAATAACAATAATTCTAATGCTAATTATTTACGGACAAATATTTACAAAAATGCGTGTCTTGGCACGAAACATCCAGTGTTTTCCGAAAATTACATAATCTAATTTTGTAATTAATTTCGATTTTTGACATTTTTTTTCCGAGTGTTTTCCGAAAATTCCATGATCAAATTTGTAATTGAATTCAATTTTTGACATTTTATTTTTGCGAATATTTTCCGAAAATTACATAATTAAATTTTGTGTTTAAATTCGATTTTTCACCTTTTATTTCGCAAGTAAAAATCAGGAAATTCCGTATTAGATTTTCCGCAATAAATTCCAATCTTTCTGCAATTAAAAATTTATTAATCAATTGAAAAGTTCCATATTTGATTTTGGAACGAATTCCGAAATTCTGACGTTAAATTTTACAAAATAAATCCGATTCCTCATATTTTATTTCGGGAACCTTTTCCAATTTTCCCGCAATTAAAAATTCATTAATCAATTAAAATTTCCCATGTTTAATCGGGAACGAATTTCGATATTCTGACATTAAATTTTACAATTAAAATCCGATTTCTCGTATTTTATTTCCAGAATATTTTCCAAATTTTCCACCATTAAAATTCCGTTAAATTCACCATTTTCCTGTTCAAATTTCGGGAATATTTTCCAAATTTTCCGCTATTAAAATTTTTATTTTAACCTTAGAAGGTTCATATTCCAAATTTTTGCGAACCAAATTTTTTTTTAATTTTGATTTCACTTTATAAAAAACTTTGGCATTCCGATGTCGTCATAAAAACAAACTTTCCGTGCAAAAGGTTCGATTACCTTCAAGTACTCAAATATTAATTTCTTTGGAATACTTCCGTGGAACAAATTCCATTCCTTCCGGTTTCTTCATTTAATAAAATCTTACCCCCTTCAAGTCAGCATCATCTTATAAGGAGCATCATCCGAAAATCCTCAGTGAAGACAAGGGACCAGAGGCTATTGATCAAAGGCAATTGACTAGAGGCTAAGGATAAACCTGAGGCATTACCTGAAGCATTATCTGAGGACCATCTTCCAGTCAATCGAATTATATATATATCCTAAAATTTAATTACAGCTACCGTGAGTTAATTTAAATTGACCATTATTATTTCATTATTTCTTCCTTGTGGATTTCCGAATCGAAGAATTTATTTTTCACTATGTCTTTAGAGACATTAGTATCGATTTCTTCGGATTGAATTCATTTATGTTCAATTTCTGATAATGATTATATTATATATTTAACCCCAAATTCAAATGAACAGACCTTCTGTCGTAACTATCATTATCATATTCAGGGAGATTCCTGACTGTACTTCATTTATTTTTATCAATTAGAATCATTGTANCTAGAGGCTAAGGATAAACCTGAGGCATTACCTGAAGCATTATCTGAGGACCATCTTCCAGTCAATCGAATTATATATATATCCTAAAATTTAATTACAGCTACCGTGAGTTAATTTAAATTGACCATTATTATTTCATTATTTCTTCCTTGTGGATTTCCGAATCGAAGAATTTATTTTTCACTATGTCTTTAGAGACATTAGTATCGATTTCTTCGGATTGAATTCATTTATGTTCAATTTCTGATAATGATTATATTATATATTTAACCCCAAATTCAAATGAACAGACCTTCTGTCGTAACTATCATTATCATATTCAGGGAGATTCCTGACTGTACTTCAATTATTTTTATCAATTAGAATCATTGTACTTGAATGAGACATTCCATTCAGGAATTGAAACCTTGTATAATTATTACTCCGTGTGAAAGGGAAATTCTCACCCTCAATAATACTTTGAACTCTTTAACTTCAGAAGTAAAAAGTTCCAATAATTATTGATTATTGATCAATCAATTCAATTTATTTTGTAAAATCTCATTCAAGGTCAGAGTCAAGTCCTCAATGATTAAATTGTTCATCATTCTGACGTTAACTCAGAGCACAGATGAGGACACATAATTAATTATTAATATTTTTTTTTGTGTTTTGTTTGTTCTTTTTATTCATCAAATTTTGATTCAAAAGGAATTCAAAGGTATTTGATAATGAATGAAAATGAAAATTTGAATGGCATGATTCAATCAATTTGAATTATTGAATACCATTGTTATCAGAACTTGTAAAATCAGAGGAAAAAGTTATTGGATTAAAGTTGAAAATCCATGTTAAGCAAAAATTTGTCTTTCTTTTTATTTCTGGATTACCTAAAAAGCACTCACCATTCCCAGCTATTATCTTAACGGACAGGCTAAAACAGTTGAATTCAATACTCATATTTCCGGATTTATCGAAGGTAAGTCTGTGAAATCATGACGTAACAGATGAATAAAAAAATATTTTTTTCGTTTTTTAATATACTTTTGGAATAAAAACATGACAGTACCACAAGGAAGAATAATGAGTAATTTTTCAAGTTTTTTGTTATTTAAATCCTTCTGTTATTTAGGGACCATTCGAAAATCGAATAATTTTTCTTTTCTTCGATGGATAATGGTATTACTCAACTTTTTCGGGTATTTCAAAGTGGGATAGTCATATAGAGATGAGAGAAAATTTTTTTTCTCATGAAAAATTGGATTTTCCGTATTTTGTTCCTGAAAAATGATGAATGCCTCATGAAAGGATGAGCGTGCAGTTTTTCGGCATAATTTGAAGATGAGATGCATAAGTAATGATGGATAAGAAACGTTTTTTATAGAAAAAAGTTGAATTTATTGATTATTAACAGCTCTACTTACGTAAATGACAATGAGAATTCGCCAAGTACCAAATATTTGATGAGTTTTTAGATCAACATGGAGTATATGTCTGTTTTAAGTTTGTAATTTGAAAAATAAACATTAAATTATAGAGAAAAAGCAATTTGAAACGGAACTTTTCTGAATCACAATGTCTATCTTAATGTACGTCATCCATTTCGTTTCTTCGCCTTTGGAAAAACTTCTCCCGTAGTCGCAGAAGAATATCTCTTAATCAATAATTCCTTTTCTCCCACAGGAATGAAGCCATCATTTTTTTGTATTGCTGGAATCGCCTTTGCACTGTCGAATCTTGTTTTCAACCGTTCTTTCATATCCTCGTGTTCCTGTTTAGTGCAGAAAAACACATCGAGATCCTTGAAATTATTCTTTGCCCACTGGAACAGACCATCTGGAGCGAGAATAGATTCACCATTAGTAATTTGCAGACTTCTTCGTCTTGCTTCCCACTTCAAGACTGCGCCTACGCCATCGCCTGCCGTGTTTCCATGCGCGGTCGCATGATAGTGCGCCTCTGCTTCAACTCCAAAATCATTTTTATGCAACAAAAGATTTGCCATATTATATCAATTCTTATAGTGCTGTCCAGCACCATCTGTAACATAGATCAATTTGTTTACGACAGCACAGACTTGTTTTATGTGTCGTATCAGAATCTGTTGCATTAAATGAACTGCAGTAGTATGGTGAACGAGACTGTCAGATAAGAGGACTAGACTTCTATGTCGAATATCATTGCCGTGGCGATAATAATACACCATAGGATGAACAGTGCATTGATCATTGTTGTAAGAGAACGATTGAGCAGCGTCTTGAGCTACGAAAGAATAATTCTCCGAAAAATCGGCCTGCACTAGAATTTCACCCTTAATTAAATTCCCCTTTCATTCTTTCACGAAAGCGTTTTGTTTCATGGCAATAAAATGATGAGATTTCAATACTTTCAATCTCTCACTAAGTACATCAATAAATTCATACACTGGAAGTCTCTGGGTCTGTAATGTTGTTCTATTCACAGATTGCCAAGTCCTGAATTTTACAGTTTCAATCACAGCATCGTGGAGGAGTTCTTTCAGCGCGAGCGATAATCCTTCAACTCCAGGACAGTTTTTACACTCATCTAAGTGGCATTCAGGCGTTGAATTAGGGCACATGAGTCTTGCAAGACAGTCTTTATAGTCGGTAAGGGGACATGATGAGTTTTCAGTGAGAGTAGAAATGTTGATTGCATGCAACATCAGCTTACAATTTTGATGATAGGTACACACACATACCACGTGCGTACCACTCGCTCCTGCCAATACACAATGTTTCGGCCTCAATTCCGCAAACTTGCTGAATCCCACCGAAGACTCTGGATGAGCAATTTTATATTTCTCATGAAGATCGTTCAAGTTCTCGAGGACCATCCGCTTTTGCATTATTTTCTTCACGTCGTTGATTCTGACTGACACTTTATCCTTCATCCCTGGCATCATCCGACTATTACTCTCATAAAAACTTCGGACCTTTTCAACTGTCTCTTTGGGCAATGATTCCCCAGCCTTCGCAACTGTTGAAGCAAATATTCCTCTCTGTTCTCGCAGTTGTTTTGCTCTCATAGCCATGTACCTTGTCGTACCAAATTCACGACTCACCTTTCGCTTACTCCATGAAGGAGGAGCAATAGTCAAGAGTTATCGGATTGAATTTTTGCTTGAGTCCATCCAACATTTCATCCAATTCCAATTCTCGTGGAGAACGAAAATTTGCTGGAATGTTCCTGTGGTGCTCTGTCTCTGAATTATCATCTGCTGTTGGAGCATCGTACTCCTTTGAAGCTTCGTTGAAAATCACATCCCATCAGGATCAATTGAATGGAAGGAATTACCTGATCTCAAAGAACTCTCTGCGATATTGCTCGTAGAAATGTCTATTAGAAATCGTGTGGCACTGGACGAACGATCGGCTGGAACATTTGATGACGATGAAGAGACTTCCCGATTCTATGAAGATTCAGAGGGTAGTGATCCAGGAATGTAAGTCAAAGCTCTTTTCCTACAGGAGCTACATAGTTTTGCATTTTCTGGCAAGAATGGAAATGTCTGTCGTAGTCTTTCTGAGATTGAACGCAAGTCTTGTCCATTGTGACCTTTCTTCCCAGGAACTCACATTAGATTTGCACATCTTTCGGCATGTGGCATCTTATGGAATAGGAATGAAGAACAGTTCTGATCATTCAAAAAAGGGAAAAAAATAATAATACCGATCGATTGAGTTTACAACTTTACTACTGAAATATTTTATACCATCACTTACCTTGATCAAAGTTGATGGAGAATAAATACAGGAGAATAACCGTCGGAGAATTTCTATTAACGATACTGTAATGAACCGTGTGAGATGTTCAACACTCAAGTGTGTGATGAGGACTAATCAAACGGTTATTATTGAGGCAACTCTATGGCTCGTATGGAAACTGAATTCCGAGAAATCGGTTGTTTATTCTCACCCCCACTCGGAACCTTTGATTTCATTGCGCTCCCATTTTTTGTATCCATTGTCCAATGTTTGTGTACAGAAATCCCAAGGTCATTTCCCAAAGAAATGCGGACAACGTATGATTTCTCGGAGTTCGAAACCCGATCGGCAGCCATTGGATTTCGAACCCGAATCATCGGATTAGAAATCGCTCGCCCTACCGACCGAGCTATCGTTGGTTTCAATTTTTATTCAGTAGTAATACCCCGGGTGCTTCAAAATTATCGGCTATTTCCCGATAACTTCATTGTAAACAAACAAAAGTGTCAAGCCTTGCAGGTTTAAAAATCCCGAGCGCTTGCGCGAGGGATTTTCCCGCAAAACTTGACACAATCGTTTGTTTGCAGGGAAGTTTGAGGGAAATACCAGATAATTTTGAAGCACGAGGGGTATTTGTCGGATTATTTTTCACGTACGGATTTTGGTCAGGAGTGTCGTTTACGCAACCTCAAAATGACATCCGAGAACAACTGAAGAGTTAGTACGAAATATCCGAAAAAATATATATGTGAGTATGAAATAACCGAAAAAATATATATGTTAGTGCGAAATATCCGAAATAAAGCTCCTTCCAGCCTATCATTTGTCATCAAATGCTGCATTTTGATTGGCCCTGACTCTCCAAAATCCGTACGTGTAAAAATAATCATCATGATGAGTGAAAAATCATATGAATTCGAGCAATTAACGCTATTGCGAAAGATATTGAGCATGTCTGCCAGGTACAAGAGTAAAGTTATGGGGGTAAAAGTTTGAAACAATGTTAGACTCATATCGTAGTTGACTTTAAACATGCCAATGTTCTATTCCGAAATACAAAAAAAATCCAGGGTAGCTGAATTGACATGGAATGTCTCATGTATGATCGGAAAATCGAATTTTCCATGAAATTTTCTTCTTTTTCTCATCTCCATATGCCTCTCCCATTTTGAAATACCCCGGAAAAGTTGAGTAATATCATCATCCATCGAAGAAAAAAAAAATTATTCGATTTTCGAAACAGAGGGATTAAAATAACGAAAAACTTAAAAAATGGCTTAGTATTTATTCTCGTGGTACTGTTATATTTTTAGTCTCAAAGTATGTAAAAAAACGAAAAGAATCTTTTTTTATTTATTAAAATCGGCCAATTTGTTCGCAAGATATTATTTTCNCCCGAATCATCGGATTAGAAATCGCTCGCCCTACCGACCGAGCTATCGTTGGTTTCAATTTTTATTCAGTAGTAATACCCCGGGTGCTTCAAAATTATCGGCTATTTCCCGATAACTTCATTGTAAACAAACAAAAGTGTCAAGCCTTGCAGGTTTAAAAATCCCGAGCGCTTGCGCGAGGGATTTTCCCGCAAAACTTGACACAATCGTTTGTTTGCAGGGAAGTTTGAGGGAAATACCAGATAATTTTGAAGCACGAGGGGTATTTGTCGGATTATTTTTCACGTACGGATTTTGGTCAGGAGTGTCGTTTACGCAACCTCAAAATGACATCCGAGAACAACTGAAGAGTTAGTACGAAATATCCGAAAAAATATATATGTGAGTACGAAATAACCGAAAAAATATATATGTTAGTGCGAAATATCCGAAATAAAGCTCCTTCCAGCCTATCATTTGTCATCAAATGCTGCATTTTGATTGGCCCTGACTCTCCAAAATCCGTACGTGTAAAAATAATCATCATGATGAGTGAAAAATCATATGAATTCGAGCAATTAACGCTATTGCGAAAGATATTGAGCATGTCTGCCAGGTACAAGAGTAAAGTTATGGGGGTAAAAGTTTGAAACAATGTTAGACTCATATCGTAGTTGACTTTAAACATGCCAATGTTCTATTCCGAAATACAAAAAAAATCCAGGGTAGCTGAATTGACATGGAATGTCTCATGTATGATCGGAAAATCGAATTTTCCATGAAATTTTCTTCTTTTTCTCATCTCCATATGCCTCTCCCATTTTGAAATACCCCGGAAAAGTTGAGTAATATCATCATCCATCGAAGAAAAAAAAAATTATTCGATTTTCGAAACAGAGGGATTAAAATAACGAAAAACTTAAAAAATGGCTTAGTATTTATTCTCGTGGTACTGTTATATTTTTAGTCTCAAAGTATGTAAAAAAACGAAAAGAATCTTTTTTTATTTATTAAAATCGGCCAATTTGTTCGCAAGATATTATTTTCCAAAAATTTGAGCTTTTGTTATTTGTCCTGGCCAAACAATTAATGTTAAAGGGGCGAAAACTTGAAAAAAGTATGTACTCATGTAGTACTTGATTACATGCTAAATCAGGAGCATGCTAATTCAGGATTCTGAGAACCAAAAAAATCCAGGGTGGCTGAGTTGACATGAAAAGCCCTATATATGATCTAATTTTCTTTTGAATTGTTTGATTAAAGCGTTCCGATACTCCATTATGTTCTGGAGTATCAAGACATGCTAGTTGTAACTCCGCGCCTAGTTTACCCAATACTTCTATCGTGTACCGCCTGTAAATTCTGTCCCCTGATCAGATCGAAGATAACACACTTTTGCATCGTAACCCAGTAGATTACGTGCACTTTTTACAAACATTTCCAAACATAGACCGGTTCTGTTCTTTCTTTTCATGGGATATGCCCTCGCGAAACGCGAATAATAATCTGTAAACACTACTATAAATCGATAATTCTTGGGATGTGAGCATGAAGAAATTGGACCCATTACATCGGAGTGTATAATTTGTAACGATTGTGTTGCTCGCCTGTGCGTCATTGGGAATGGCAATCTATTAAACTTTGATACTAAACGCACCTTACAATTTGCAATTGACTCATCAAATACTACATTATTTAATTCTTTATTTTTGGGAAATTTTGATAGCAATGCTTTAAGATAAGCTAACGATGCGTGTCCAAATCTCACATGCCACAGCATCGCTTTATAATTCTGAATAAACATCTTATTTACTTTTTGAAAAGGTGTTACTTCATCTGTTATGTCTTCATACGGTGATTCTTCAATATTATGTATTTTCCGATCCCATAAGGTAAAATCAAAATTTGATTGCTCATATGGAATTTTTCTCTCGACTTGATCTATTCGCTCGCCACCTATCTCACCTTTCTCTTTATCTACCCTCATCTCGGTCTTCGCTCCTGGTTCTTCATCATCTTTCTCATCCTCATAATTCTCTTGTAACTTTGCTGCTGCGCTTCGTGTATAATATTTTCTCACCTCAGACTCACCACTCGCTAAATTCACTATTACTCGCCTATTAGTATATTTGACTGAACGATCATCTCTAGAGTTAAATTTGTTTATTTCTAAATCTATTATCCAATATGGTTGTTTGTACACCCCTGAGATAAATGACTCGTTTGATTTTGGATCAAATATTGGGTTGGGGAAAAAGTAATTTTGGTTCTTCCTAATAGATGGCATTAAAGTTGTATATCTCTAGTAATGCTTATTCAATGAAGCCATACTATAGCATGTTTAGAAGTTTACAGTCTATAGAACATCTTACAGTACAAAGTAGCGTCATTCGTCTACTCATTCAAAAATAATTGCGCTATGACAATGGAGATTCCAGAAGGCCACTTTCGTCACATTTTGCTTTTTTACTTCCGAAAAGGAAAAACTGCAGCGCAGGTTCATCGAAAATTGTGTAGTGTGTATGGTGATGAGTGCTTAAGTGAACGCCAGTGTCAGAATTGGTTTGCTCGATTTCATTTCGGAAACTTCGATCTTAAAAATGAACCTCGCCCGGGTCGGCCAACCATTGAAAAAGTCGATGAAATTCTTAATAAAATCGAGGTAGACCGACACATTTCATCTCGCGACATTGCTACGAAACTAAACGTCGACCATAAAACAGTTTTGAACCATTTACATAAGACTGGATACCAAAAGAAGCTCAATACTTGGGTTCCACATGAATTAACGTCGAAAAATTTAATGGACCGAGTTTCCATTTGTGAATCCCTGCTGAAACGAAACGAAATCGAGCCATTTTTGAAACAAATGATTACGGGCGATGAAAAGTGGATCACTTACGAGAATAATGTGCGAAAGAGATCGTGGTTAAAGCCCGGAGAAGCTTCACAAACAGTTGCGAAGCCCGTATTGAAGCCAAGGAAGGTGATGCTGAGTGTTTGGTGGGATTGGAAGGGTATTGTTCATCATGAGCTGCTCGAACCTGGCCAAACCATTAATTCAACTGTCTACTGTCAACAACTAATGCGATTGAAGCAGGCAATTGAAAAAAAACGGCCAGAATTGATCGATAGGAAAGGCGTCGTCTTCCATTACGACAATGCTAGACCGCACATATCTTTAGTGACTCATCAAAAACTGAGAGAGTTTCGCTGAGAAGTTTTGATGCATCCACCGTATAGCCCTGATTTTGCCCCGTCGGACTATCATTTGTTCCGGTCTCTGTAAAACTCTCTTAATGGTGTAAAGCTGGGTTCAAAAGAGGCTTGTGAACATCACTTGGTTCAGTTTTTCGCCCAAAAACCTCAGAAGTTCTACAGTTACGGAATTATGGTTTTACCAGAAAAGTGGCAAAAGGTCATCGATCAGAACAACACATATATCATTGATTAGTGTTTAAAATTTATATTAACAAATTCACTTTGAAAAACATGAAAAAAACTGAAATTACTTTTTCCACAACACAATATATCTATTTTTTCGTTGTCAAAGTAAAGAGCAAGTCCCATTTCTGCGAACCTTCATAAGGACAGCAAATTTCGTTAAGTGCTTCAGCAAAAATCACTGTATCAATTTCTACAGTCCTCCCATATGCCAACTCGATCTCAATACTCCCCACTCCCTCCGATCTCAACTCCGCTGACTGATTTTTATTAGCACACTTTATCACGCCTTGATTTTTCTCGTCTAATATTTTAAATATAATTTTAGAGTGGGTCAAATGCTCTGTTGCGCCTGAGTCGGCTAGGAACTCCGCAATATATTTGTTACGGTTTCATTCTTGAGTTTCGCTAGTCATTGCTCCGATTCCAGATAAATTACACTTTATTTCCAACAAATTATTCTGTATATTCATCATTCCATTTGGATCTGACTTACCTTTGTTTGAACTGTTTCCATCATTTGGTTTATCCGAATTCTTCTGATTGGACTGATTAGTCTGATTTTGCTTATTTCCATTTGAATTATTTTTGTTATAATGGTACTGAGAACTGTGTCCGCCTCTTCCTCTATGACTATCGAATCTCCCTCTTTTCCCACCATGACTATTTTCACCATTACCTCTCCTCTTCAAACCTCGCCTATCTCTTCTCCCCTGAACCTCGAGATTGGTTACCAAATTTATTATTGTATCCTGAATTACCTTTTCAATAACCGGACCGATCATTCTTTCGATCAGGACAAGATTTTGCAATGTGGTTTCCCAACTCATTGCACTTGTAGCACCTGATGCCCTGTCCAGGGTTTGGACATTCGTTCCCATAGTGTCTAAATGTCTGACACTCATAGCACCTTGGAATATTTGGTATAGCAAGGTTTGCTGCTCTCATCTCTTTCTTTTTATCAGCACCCATCTGATTCTTTGCTGCCTTATCCTGCATCACCAACATTTTCAAACCCTCATATGAAATACCCTCACTTTTGACGATTGATTAAAAAACTCTAGAGGCTCAATGGATGGTACTGATACTATGACAGCATAATAAAATGCATTTCTTTTCTCAATATCTGATAATGGAATAGCATCAGGGGCATTCTCATAATCTCTAATTGTATCTTCAAACTGTCCAATAAACTCTACTGCTGTCATTTTACCAGGAATGTATTCCATGTTATTTAAAACTTTTCTAACTGCAGGTGATGTTACGTTTGTTTCCCATCTTTTGATTTCTCTAAATTTTTACAAAAGTTTAACTGGATCTTTTATTTGAATTACTTTTGAATGATAATATCTATTGAGATGATTTATCAAGATGTCACGAACTTTAAATTTCTGTTCCTCTAGTGTTTTCTCTTCTACTACTATTTCAATTTTCTCGTCAATTATGTGAAGCAATTTTTTCGATCTCAGTTCTGATCGAAAAGTTGAAATTCAATCTTAGAAAAGTTGAAATTTTATCTTTTGATCCAACATGTATTCTCTTCTCACGTTTTCCTCTTTAACTATTTCAAATTGTAATGACTGTGACATTTTTAGCTATTTTCTGTATTTGACTTTCCTGACTTTCAATTTTTTCTTCTTTTGATTCTTTGACTTTACTTTTTAGTTTTTCTGCACCCCCTGATATCTCTTTCTCATCTTCTTCTTGATCAGAATTACTCACCTCAGCTCGCCTGTGAGTATTGTCCTCACAAATCTGATCAAGAGTTTAAACAGCCCTCGCCACATTTGTCAGTTGTATCTGATAATTCTCCTGCATTTTTTCCATCCAGTCTTTCATATCATTCCTCGCCCGTTGTTCCTTTCTAGTTACTTTCAGCAACTCAATAGTCTGTTCTGTCGATTCACTCGAAGCGGCACAAAAACCGTACACTGCTGTAACAAGCTCACTCAACTTACTCTCCTGAGCCTCCAATATCTCTGATACTGAAATTTCATTTTTGTTGTCTTTGGTAACTACAATCTCTGGGGTTTTACTCTCTTGTGGGACAACTTTAATATTAAAGTGACCTGGAACCTCATTTATAATTAGAAGTTTGTTTGATTTACCTTTGTTTATAGTCTCAATTAATGCATCAGAAATCTTATTGATTTCTGTCTTTCCACTCGCCTTCTCCCCATTTAGTTCTCTCACCTCACTTTCCTCACCGTTCTCTAAAACCTCCATCTCACCAGCATTAATAAGACTCTCCTCTGGCTTGTATCTCGGCATGAACAGTGGTAGATCATTAATAATCTTGTCTTCACTCCATTCTATAAGACGGTTTATCATTCATCATTCTCTTTTCAGTTTGGGAGAAATTCAATTTATTAGATATTTCAATTATTTGCCGAGGACTGTATCCCAAGACCAGTTGATCGAACAACAAGTATGGCTGGCCTCAGGATAAAGAGGCACGTTAAAAATCCGAACATAAGATTTTCCCCATGCCTATCCTAGACGGTCAGGTCTTTTAATACCGAACGCCAGTACACAATTGATGACCGGCTCTTCAGAGCGACCATAATTGTAAATATGGATTTTTATGACTAGTATTTAATTCAATATTTAGAACGGAGTGTCTTTTATATGTGTATCGTATGCCGGCCTACAATCACACGTGCACTTCCGTCCGCATGTATGCATTTAATTCAATTCATCATATCAATTTAGCTCACCAGTTTTGTAACCAAAACCTTCTTCTGGTATTATCAATAAGGTTTCTCCCTGAATGACCAGGGAGACCTGTTCTCCCCTGTGTATTTCATTCAATCAAACAAATGTTTCAGTTCTCTTACACTCTCACCTCTTATTAATTTAAATTTTATTTTTATTGGATCGATCCATTCTCATTCAGAGAATACAAACCATTGTGCACTAGTATTCCCCGAATGTTAATTTACCGGTATGCATGGTGATGCGCACACACACTGAAACAGGCACGAGGGACTCTAACGCACTTTTTTTTCTTTCTTTTTATTCATCTGTTTGCTCGAGCCACGTGCGACTGCAGACTATCCTCTCCGTCCCCATCTCAATGCTGCGCGCACACACTGCGTCTCCTTTCAATCTCGTTGGACTGACGCTATTTTATTATTTCGTCCGAAATATTACCTCATGGCGTTCCCATGTTCTGCCCGCCAACTCGCCATGCTTGGCCGATGCACTTTACACTTATTTATCAAAGTAATTACTTACTTGATTCTTCCATTCTCACCATTTTATCATCTGATTGATCTCCACCAGATTCAGCCATTGTCCTTTTCTTTTCTCACCAGTCAGATATGCATTCAGCACCGACGCTGCTTTTTCTCTCTCTCGTTTCAATTCAGTTTTAATTTACTTTTATTTCAACAAACACGCGCAGTGGAAGCGTAATTATGTTTTACACAGCTCGGGCCTATAACCTGAAGGATTATGAGACGGAAGACCGTGGAATAAATTATTATGTATATTAGAATAAATAAAGTCTTTATTCATGAAACACACCGTTCAACGGTCAGCGTACAAGTGAATTATATTATAGTGTGAATGCGCTCTCGCGCCGTACAGCGCCTGTGGCATGTACCACTCATGTCGGTAAGAGAGAACACAGAGTAGGCGATCTACATTTTCAACATTAACACATACCTAAAAAATAGACATTTACAAGTAACAGTCAATAACACTTCTTCCTCTAAAAGAAAAATAAGAGTCGGAGTTCCCCAGGGCTCGGTATTAGGACCAAAATAATTCAATATATACTTAAATGACATCCCGCATTTTGCAAAAATTTCAACTGCTCTCTTCGCAGATGACACGTTCATCTATGCACACTTTCATAATGCTACCATCGTCTCGAAACAACTACAGACTCATATGTAAATTTTAGAAAAATGTTATAAAAAATGGAAAATATCTTTAAACGCTAGTAAGATTGAAGTGATTATATTCACTAAGAAATGTAATAAAAAGGCAAAAATCTTTGAGCCAATTACAGTTTACAACTATAAGACTGAGCCTACTAATGTAACTAGATATCTAGGAAAAGCACATACAAAAAGTAGTACAAAAATCTCAATTACTGCTTAAGAAAATATATTCACTCATGGCACGTAACTTTGCCATATCAGTAGATAATAAATTATTAATTTACAAAATAATATTAAGACCAATATTCGTTTATGCCAGCCCGGTCTGGTGCAGTGCTTCGCGCACAAACATGATGGTCCTCCAACGTTTTCAGAATAAATGTCTCAGATTAATGCTATCAAAATCATACTACTCAAAACTTAATCAACTGCATGAAGGAGCAGAACTAGATTACATAACAGATTACATAAAACTATTGTCACAAAAATTCTACGAACATTATTGAGAGTGCAATCCATTAACGTCAGATATCAATAAAACGAGAGTCTACAACCTGCTTTTCACATACAAACATAGTCTACCATATGACACACTAGACTTTTTCTATAATTAATCATTAAATGATGCTAACTTAAAAGAAATACACCGCAATATATAAGAGGCTTGATATCCAAACGTAGGTTTTTATCTACCATTTTTCCTCAATGAATCTCTAATAATGTCTTCAGACAATCATTTAACCAATAAATGAAAAAGATGTAAGCACTCTGAAATATTCAAGCGCACAAAAATATACTACTGGTAGGCTAAACTTTATTTAAGTAGGCACTACACTCTAAAGAAGCTGTGAACTATTTTTCCAAAACATTTAGTATAACTACATGTTAAGAAAATGTAAATACGTTGAATAAATATACATTTCTGTTAAAAAAAAAAAGAAACACTTTTTTTCACAGAATCCCGGCGGGTGCAATTTTTTTTTCATTCCTTTTGATAATGGACGTTATGGGATAATCAGCAATCGTTAAATAACACTAATAAAGATAATTAAAGAGATTATATTTTGAAAAACAATTATGTTTGGTATTTCGAGGCTTAAATGAACCCTTCTTCCCAGGCCTCGTTCAAAGCCTGGAATTTAAGGCTTCAGCAAGGCCTGGGATTCGAGGCTTCGGTAGGCCTTTGATTCGAGGCTCTACCCCTTGTTATGATCTCAGGCTCTCCCAGGGCTGAACTCATGGTCAAATTCAGCCTGAGTCCAGGCTTGTTTAGCCTTCGACGAAGCCTTGTAAAACCCTGTCCCCATCGTTAATTCCTATATGGGAATGGAAACGAGCGACCAACAACCCAGTCCAATTTTCTGCAATTTGTGTTTGCTTTCATGACTGAGAATTGAATGTCTCAAATATTGAGAACAAGACCGGCTTTGCTTTTATTCAATCTGTTTGTGATTAGATTTTACATTTTGAAGGGTCCATGTCTAAAAAACTTCCGTTGAAAAAACTTCGTCAAAAAAACATGGTCAAAACAACTTGGTAATGGAAAAAACTTCAAGAAAAAAAATCGCTCAACCTGAACTTCAAAAAACTTCATTTAGTTCAATTAATCAAAAGTTTACTTTCCGAAGTTGAATTTAAGGGAAGACTACTATGATTTTTAAAACTCGTGGCCTATTGGAATGCGATGTCTCATACATTGAAGATCGATTATACAGGGTGTCCCAGAAGTACATGCTGATCCTGAACCAGCATGTACAGGGGTTGATTCTGAGCCGAAGAGTCCTTTTCCACTTTTCGATCAGAAGCACCCCTCCGGAGATATTGGGGTAAATAAGACAGCCAATGACGCTGCGGCGTTAAGCGGCAGTACGTCCGTGTGGCTCCGCCCCGGTGTGCGTGATTCCCCTTCTAGTCAGCAGGAGGCGGGATAGCGTTTTACGTTGACCCGTGAGCGAGAGAGAGAAGGAAAGATATTTCTCTCTCGCTCTCTCACATCTCTCTACGAAAATGTTTTTGCCATTATCTGTTAAACAATTGGGTTTAGGGGATTTTTTCATTGATTATTTTTTGTAGCAAATCGAATTTGCAAAAAACTAATCTGATGCAAAAATCACGTAAATCCAATAGTTGATTAAATAATTGCAATAAAGTCTTGAATAATTTTTGGTCATTATTTAATAAATTATTGGGTTTACGTGATTTTTGCATTAGATTATGTTTGGTGAGGAACTAGATTTAGGGTGGATTGAGAGGTTAGAGGATCGTCGGTGTGAAATAATTGTTGAGAGTCTTGAACTAATATCCACGTGCATTTATTCTCGAGTTCGAACCACGCTTTGTCAAATTTACAAAAACAGCTTGTCACTTTTTGATCGTACTGAATTGAATTAATTGTCTATCGGTTTTGCACTGTGAGTCACTGGTTGAATGGTCAATAAATAACGTGATTTTCTTTTACTGAATTTCTATCGCCGAGTTAATAGACGCTAATGTACTGTGGTCTAAACTCTACAGAGTTGAATTCCATTCAAAACGTGCTATACGACAGACCGTGATGTACTGACTCGCGTTGATTTACGGTGACTCTACTAGACCTGAGCGTTGACCCGGAAAAGGCCGATGATTTTCGTAATTGGCCGAGCTGATCGACCTTGGTCTTGGAGAGGTTGAGTTACGTTTCAAACAGATTATTTTTGTTGCAAATTCGATTTGCGACAAAAAATAATCAATGGAAAAATCCCCTAAACCCAATTGTTTAACAGATAATGGCAAAAACATTTTCGTAGAGACATGTGAGAGAGCGGGAGAGAAATATCTTTCCTTCTCTCTCTCGCAAACGGGTGAACGTAAAACGCTATCCCGCCTCCTGTTGATTAGAAGGAGAATCACGCACGCCGGTGCGCGGAGCCACACGGACGTACTGCCGCTTAACGCTGCAGCGTCATTGGCTGTCCTATTTACCCCAATATCTCCGGAGGGGTGTTTCTGATCGAAAAGTGGAAAAGGACTTTTCGGCTGAGAATGACCCCCTGTACATGCTGGTTCAGGATCAGCATGTACTTCTGGGACACCCTGTATATGTCCAAAAATGAATAATTAGTGGAAAAAAATGAATCGTTTATTGTTGGTTTGGCCCGCAAATGCTTCAAATATTAAAAATAATCCAGGGCCTTCAATTTTTGAGCTACAGAGGTTTCTTTTTTGTTCAAAATTTTTGAAAAAAATTGTGCAATAACAATTGCGAATGAGTTTTTTGAAATTCAACACCTACATAGCTAATTTCGTTATTTTTGAAATAAAAGATTGCACCATTCATGTAAAATAGCTCGAAAAATGGTTCTGAAACAATGGAAAATATATTTTTCCTGTTTTAGGTATAATTTTTCTGCCTATTTTAACGAAAACAAAATTAGCTGTGTAGAAGTCCAAATTCAAAAAACTAATTCGTCATTATTATTGCATTTTTTTTTAATTTTGAAGAAAAGCTATGTAGCTACAAAATTGGAGGCCCTGGACTATTTTGAATATTTTGTGACATTGTATGGTATTTCTAAAATATCAGGCAATGTGATAGGTTGCGTGTTGAGACAACAAGTGACAATCGACGTAAATTCTTTAATCTGTCGAATATTCAAAATATATTTATTCCGGTTACTGCAGTAAACTCGAGATAATCCCCAATGATGAAGGAAATAATTCGTAAACAGTACTTTCCTGAGAACTCTGCACCATTCAGACGCACGCAGTGCAATGTACACCGTTACCTATTTGTTGTCCGGTGTGCTCGTGCTTGATCTAATTTATTTACTCTATATCTTTGGAGGAGAGGGTATTGTTCAGTAAATAGAAAGATTATTGACTAACTGACAGGTCTATATTCTCGAGACTTAATATAAAATGATTTTAGAAGAGAAAAACAAAGGAATTTCATAAATGCGGGTCGTCACCCAGAGTAATAAACAATAGAAATGAAATAATGCTATCGTTTGATAAGAAAAATAATCAAGAATGATAATAATAATAATATAAAATGCCGGAAATACCGGTCCCCTCAACTCGATGCAATCCAAAAGAATTACCAAAGATATTTGTTGAATTGCTATCCGGAGAAACACTGAAGAGGCTCACTTGTTCATTTATTAATTTCTCAATGGTAAATATACGGTGAGCAGGTCCGTAGATACTGGCTGGACTTCCCAAATGCCTGTTATCCGCGATACTAGCCAAGATATATTTCTCTTTCACTCGAGCCTCCGGAGAACCATCAGATAAAAAAAAGATGAAGAATACAATACTAAATCCGAATGATAAATAAGTAGAATAATCCCTATTCAATGCTAATTAATTTGTCCCAATATTTTCTGTACCTCAGACGCTCGTAACGCTTACAATAAATTATTGTATTTCGCTCCGGTAAGCACCGACTCGACGGCCACGCGGTTTTCCCAAGATGGAGTTGATAGTCTCCGTTCGCAATGAGATTCCTCCTGCCAGAGAAACTGACAGGAGCTTCAATGAGCCCCAAAATGCTCTCGTACTCACTAATGACCCCGTCGCACCAATGACAATATTTAATATGTGCACACTCACTCTAATCACTCGTCCTGACTCAATAGTACGCCTCGACTCTGTCCCTCGCCATGTATTCGCCCAAGGAAGAGAATATCCGCCTGGAGATTCGCCTCGATATTCGCCGCCTGTATTTCGCCTCGAAATTGCCCTCAGTCGCCTCAAAAACCTCCGGATAAGGTCCGGAGAACCTTGTTCCCACCTCCGTTATCGAATTTGCACGAAATCTTAATTGGACTCACACAATATATACAAAAAATATAGAAACTTGAAGCGATGCAATGCGATTGACAGTAGAGATGGAAGCGAAGATGAAGGCGGAAATCGTCATTGCCCTCTCAATCTCATGCTGTCTCACTCCATTGTTCTCAGGCCTTGACATTGGCCCTGAATTGCAATATTAGCCAATCCCGGCCTCATTTGCATATTCCGCCGGCCACGTGCTGTTCGGTAGTGCCGTCTATTCTCTCAGGTGCATATCTCCGGTGGTCAGGTAATGTGTGACGTCTTTCCGGTGTATAGGATTGCCTTGTAGATGGGCCTCAGCGATTACCCGTACTATTGACGATTTGCATGTGTGTGGTTATGTGATCTTCGGAATGTGCTGCGCCCTTGTGGGATATTCTTTGGGTCCGCACGAGATCTAAATTACCTCGTGGGACAATGTTATGACAGGTGTAAAGGGTGTGACTATGTGAGATTTTCGGTTGGTGTTCTTCCTGGTCCCCGGACGTTGTGACTCGTTTCCCAGGCCTGTAGATCGTCCTCTCCGGTGGCTGATGATCTCCTAGTGTCTCTAGTGAGTCAGGACTCCTCGTGGACACTCATCGGCTCACTCATTCCTTATAAACTAGACCTAACCTCGAAAAGTACGATCGATGCATGTGGGCCTTCTCCGACTAAAATGAAGCTCCTTCGTCACAATTTTAAGCGTATACGGGGCAAACGTACAATAAACACTCAATATTTGCACTAATTGTTCGATGTAATTTGTATGTAATTTCAATGTATGAAAAATCTTCTTCTATGTGTGAGAAATCTCACTCCAATCGCCTGCAGTTTTTAAAACTCATAGTAATCTCCCCTTGACCAGATTTTTTAACGAAGTTTTTCTTACGAATTTTTTTAGATGTGCTTTAGTTCCTTTTGTTCGATTTAATTTGTTAGGATGCATTTTGAATTTGTTTATTTTAAAGAGGTCTACGTATTTTTTCTTTGTTTCTTCAGAGGAGCAAAATACATTCATTCATTGTTTATTGCTCGTTAATATAGGTAGAACTTTGATTAAACATAATACAAGAGATATATAATAATTTGTCAGAAATGTCCGCACTTAAATAATATCAAAATTGGTTGCCAATGGTCAGATGCGAGTTGGATATCATATTTTAGTTAGCAAAGTCAAGCGAGAAATCAGCCAGGTAGACGCGGAAAAACCAGGCGGATAAATACCAGAGAAATGCAGCTTGAATAGAACTAAAATAAGACAGTTTATTAACTATACCACTAAGTGGGGGGGGGAGCGGTCCTCAAGGCTACAGGCTCGCTAGAATAATGGACAAATAAAGGGGATAAGCAGAATAACTTTAAGTGGAAAAGCCTTAAGAGGTCCAGAGTAGGTAAAGCCGTAAAGCTGAATGCTTAAGACTTACATCTAGTACGAGTTACATGCAATAAGTCGCTAATTTAAGATGCTAATTTAAAACACTGGAGCCAGTGAGAAAAAATTCGTGATGAGATTGACTTTTTGTCCAGCACTGGGGGGGAACAGAGGAGCAAAATATGTCACAGAGGATACAAACAGAAAAAATGTCCCGAAAAGTGTGCATATTCTAGTGCGCATGTCGTAAATACAATACCTCCCAGTCATGGGACTACATGTTTCCTACTATTGACTGGAATATTGCAATTTTTTTGGTGTGACATTGAATATCGCACATATATTTCGATATGAGTGGGACGGAATTTTCATGAGTGTGAATCATACTCATGAAAATTCCCGTCTCCTATATGTCGAACGAATTAACTACATATGGGGTATTCCATGTGAACTCACCCAGGTCCAAACCCTCCCCATCGCCAATAATATTGCCGATTTTTCCTGTGGTTGTATATGGAAAAATATGACTTCTCAATTTTTTTCAGATTTTTTGAGGCATCCTGTGGACAGCCATGTTTTTTTTAAGTTTTATCTTCAAATGCCTGTAACTTCCATAAAACTCAACCGATTTGAGTTTTTTTTTACAAAATATGCGTCTTCGAACACACTTTCCATATAAAAATATGTCAGTTTTTTTCAATTCGTTCTTCCATCGATTTCCTCAGAAAAACCTCAAAAAACTTCAAAAAACAAGTCGTTTTCAAAGTTGGACCCTTTTTATATTTTTCAAACAATTTCAGTGAATATATTGGACCAAAATAACATTTTTCACCAAAGGCCAAAGTGAGCTTCCCATTTCGTGGCCGTCATTTCCAATTTGAATATATGAATCCGGGATGAAAAATTTAAAAAATTTCAAAATTCTTTTCGCATTTGAGCGCAGAAGTATTATTTGAATTTACCGCCTGAAGAATCACTAGATTATATTCGAATCTGGAACAATTTGATGATTTTTTGAAAATTCGTTAACAATAAATCTTTCCGAGTGGTGTGTTCTCATAGAGATCCCACTTTGACCTTTGGTGAAAAATTTTATTTCGGTCCAATATAGTCACTGAAATTTTTTGAAAAATATGAAAAGGGTCCAACTTTGAAAACGACTCGTTTTTTGAAGTTTTTTGAAGTTTTTCTGGGGAAATCGATGGAAGAACGGATTGAAAAAAAAATGGTATATTTTTATATGGAAAGTGTTTTCGAAGACGCACATTTTGTAAAAAAAAAAACTCAAATCGGTTGATTTTTACGTAAGTTACAGGCATTTGAAAATAAAACTTGCAAAAAAAACATGGCTGCCCATACGATGCCTCAAAAAATCTGAAAAAATTTGAGACGTCATATTTTTCCATATACAGCCACAGGAAAAATCGGCAATATGATTAGCGATGGTGAGGGTTTTGATCTGGGTGAGTTCACATGGAATACCCCATATAAACTTTTGTAAATTGCAGACTCATTTTTATGTAAATTGAATAATTCTCAAAATAATAATTGAAATCGAATTTAATTGTCAATACAACTCTAGATTCCTTGATTCGTGAATATTGATAACTTAAATCCTATCCCCAAACAAAATTCCCTTCCTTCGAATATTTCCTGTCGAAATCTAGCTACAATTAAACAGAGTTTTCGTCTACTTTTCGTTTACGAGTATACGGAAAAGCACTTTTCGGCATGAGGTAACATAGCTGCAATATCAAAAATTGATATACACAGTGTGTCCCAAAGTGAAACGTCCTCCTTGTGAGGGTAGGTCGGGGGGCTTGTTGGGAGACGCAAACTCGAATTACATTTTTCTCTTTAACGCTTTATTTAACAGTTATTGATAAAAAAAAGTGAAGATCAGCCGCAAAACACCCTCTCGTGAAAAATCCATATCTTCCCTGTCACTTCCGATGGAGAAATGCAAACGATGGTAATCAATTTAGCATTCAATGCGCAAAAGATCATTATGAATGTGGTTCCTCTATTGTCAAAACGGGGTGAGAAAAACTGCGACAAATTTCCCCATGACGTAAGAGCCGTTTGCATCCAATACGCGGTGTGACCCTGAAAATCAAAATCCAGGTAGAAAATCTGTATCTTTTCTCTCATTCGATGTCCAGAGATGAGATAGATTGGAATCCATAGAACATCCAATGCCTTTGCCCGACCGCAATGAATAGAGAAGATATGATTTCTCTAATGGGGAAAAACATTTGATTGCCGGCCGTTTTATATTTGATAACTCTTAAACAAAGCGTCGGAGAGAAAAATGTAATAACATTTACATTATTAGAGTTTTCATCTCCAAATGAGCCCTCCAAACTACGCTAACCAGGATAACATTTCATCTTGCTACACCCTCTATATGGACGTCATCGGGGGAATTGTCACTTTCTTTCAGAACATAGTAAAAATATGATTCTGATTAACTCACTGAAAATCCAGGTCCACATCGTGGCGATTGACCAATTCGTTGCCAATAAGTAAACCGCGAGAACATGAAGGCCCGTGATCCCAATTATGTTCCTCCATATGAGTGGCTGTTCAACGTAAGTTACAGTGGCTAACGGAGTTGGCTCTGGAGCCTTTTTTTTCCGTGCTTTATTATTTATCGTCTTCTCAAACTCCGTCACATGCGAGGTGTACATCATCTGCAACCAAAAAGAAATTATGACCCTCCGAATATTTCATTTGTTTTAGTCGTATAGATCAGCATCAAAGGCGATGTGAAAATTCTGACTCCATCCAAATCACGATTCCCATTCAAACTGCAGCAAAAGAATATAATGATTTCGCGAATTGTATACTTGAATCAACTCTTCTAACAGTCAAAATTGTTCGTGTTATAAAAAAAAAATGAAAGCGTTGTTTTATAGAAAACGTGATGAAAAAGACATATCTGCATGAGGTAAACGTAGCAATTGATTTCTGAATAAAAAAATGCATGGGTTTCTGAAAATAAGTGACATTACTTTGAACAATAATGACGATGTCTTTGAAAATGACTGACGATGTCGCTGGAAAATAAGTAACAATGTCACTAAAAATTGTTGACAAAATCACTGAATTTCCAAATTTTGTACTCAGAGAATTTTACAATCGCGAATCTCTAATAACTGGAGGATTATATGAGGTTATATGAGAGTTATAGGCATATCATATGGTTGGTACTCATATCGGTTGATATGGATATTTTAAGATATAGGATTTCCTATAGGGTTTCGTATAGGAAAAATCCTATAAGACCCCCTACAAAGTTTTTTCCATACGATTTCCTATAGGACTTCCTCTAGGATGCCGTAAGGGGTGTATTATCGTATTTCCTAGACGAGTTCTCATAGAATTTCCTAATGGGTTCTGATATGAGGGCCATGTGACTTTCTATGAGAGTCATATGGGGGTCATATGAAGGTCATATGGGGTCATACAGGGGTCATATGGAGGTCATATAAGAGGTTATATGGGGAGATAAGAGGGACATTTGGCGGTCATATGGAGGTCATATTGGGATTATATCAGGTTCCTATAGAGCTTATAGGGAGAAATATATGGGGGTAATATGACTCCTATATAACCCCGAAGCGACCCTCTTATGACCTCCATATGAACCGATGTACCACCCATATGATACACATATAATCCCCATACACACCCATATGACCCCTATATGACGCCCATATGTCCTCTATATGACCCCCATAGGATCCTCATATGAGCTCAATATGACCCCATACAACTCCGAAATGATCCCCTTATAACCCCCATACCACCCCATATAACCCCCACATAAACCAATATGTCCCATATGACCCCATATGACGCCTATTAACCCCCATATGACCTCCATAGTAATCCACATAGTCCCCAATTGCGAACCCAATAGGAAATCCTAGGGGAAGTCGTATAGGAAATCCAATAGGATACCCCGTATGGCATCCTCTAGGACTTTTTCGTACGTATATATGTACTTTGGAGGGATTGTCTCGGTTTCAGTGAACGCGAAAATTTTTGGTCTCATCTCACTGTTGAAATGCACAGTATCAACTTCTCTCGTAATGACTCCAAGTCAATTTATCTCGTCTCGGTTTCTAGTTTTTCGCGTCTTTTATATGTATAAAAGCGACACGAGGCAAACCGAGACAAAAACTGAGATTTTACATGAAAAAACTCGAAAAACTTGAGACCGAGAATTGATAAATTGACTCGAAGTCATCGAATTATCAAGAGGAGTCGATACTGCACGAGCCTGATGAGACAAGAGCAAAGATTTTCATGTTCATTGAGACTCAGATCATCTTTCCAATGTTTTGTCTTGTATAGAGTCTACACGGCGAAAAATTTTTGATAGAAATTACCCTACCGTTCTATAAAAGGGTATCATGGGTCATTGTTTCTTCATTTCTATCCCAATATTTAGTAAAAATTAATATATGATGATCAAATTTTATTCTACGTTAGGGAAATTTTATCCTGATAAAAATAAAAATTACCGTGCCGGTAGAGTAAAAATCACTGTACCGGTAGAGTAAAATTTACCAACCGTTCTAGAATTTTCGTTGTTATCTACTTAAAAATTACTGGACTGGAAGGGTAATATTTATTATGCATCAAGATAAAATTGCTCTTACGTAGAATAAAATTTGATCATCATATATTAATTTTTACTAAATTTCGGGATAGAAATGAAGAAACGATGACTCATGATACACTTCTATAAAACGGTAGGGTAATTTTTATAAAAAATTTCTCTCCGTGTACTCTCGTCCAGCAATAGATTGGAGTGTCCTAAATACGGAAAAAATTTTAAAAAATTATTAGTTCAATAGTTTTTAAAGTATACTAGACCATTTATGATTTTTAAACTATCCTTCGTTCCAATCCCGTCCCCTGATAAGAGTCGTATCATAACTCGTGTTTATTTTTAGGCGCTTTTCCCCTAATTGAATCGTAACAGCACACTTCCGCCATATGGTCGTTGTCCAGTTAAGTCACCCGCGAAACCTCTTAGACAGTGAGGATCGATAATAGAATTATTCAGTGATCCTCATACATACAGGGTACGTAACATTGTAATGAATAATGTTGTGATGAGTTTTTGTGATGAAATGTGCAATAATATTACACTACTGTAATAAGTAGCGGTGAAATCGTGAGTCACGTGATGCTGGTCACTAACTGATAGAGGATGAGTTTTCATGTGATTGAGCGATGGGGTATTTTGAGCCCTCAAAAATGCAAACTGCATTCAATCTTCCGTGGCTTTCTGCACGATCAATCTAATGTATTATCTCAATTAAAATTTGACTTGATACTTATTTGAATACTCAAATCAACACCCACAATCAGCGAAAATTTGATACCTGTGATATTTTAGTTCTTATCAAATGGAATATTTCTCAATATTAATTCAGGTCTGTGTTGCCAGATATTTTGGCAACAAGTCGCCGAATCTGGCAACTATGATAATTGTGAATCAATTTCGAAAAAAAATGAGGAATGTCCGAGCGCGGTTTGAACTCGCGACCTTCAGATTGCTGGTCCGGTGCTCTTTTTTTTTTTTTTTTTTTATAACGTTTATTCAGTGCTGTTACTTATCATTACAATATTGGTGACGAATATACGACTAAAAGAAGACACTTAAGATTATAACAATTTAATTGTTGTATAGATTTTTTGGCTGAGTTAAGCTTCTCTAAAATCAATAATATTCTTAACTAATGTGGGTATTACGAAGTCTTATAAAAAAAAATTTTTTTTTGTGGGTAACAGACAAGTCAAGTAGCGCCAAAGTGTTCACTGGCCCAGAGGCCCTCCTTGAGAGATTAGTGGAGAAAATACAGCTTAGAAATAAAAAAAAAACCACTATCATATTTTACTTTTTCAGACTTAAACTAGTGAAATAAATAACTATATGTACACTATATACAGAGGCTTAAAACTAAAGGATTGACATTGCCCCTATGGGGAGGGCAAGTTTTACTTTATTGGTTGATCCTGCGGCGTCGTGGATTCTTGGTGATTCTGCTTGCCTCCTTGGCTTGTGCCATGAGGCGAGTTCTCAGGGCTTAGATACCAACGGCTGTGTCATCCAGCCACCATTACATTGGAGACAATCTACCATTATCATAGTAGTCACGAGCTGAAATAGCCTTGGAGTACGCTTCGTAAGGTGCTCCATCGTTAAGCAGTATTCTCTTGTTTTTTTTGTGTCTGCTTCGGTGATACAGTGATGGGATATTATTCGCATCTTGTATAATTCCCAATCTATCCAGGTGTGTAAAGGCTTAAGGCTGTCTATATCCCTTGCTAGTCGATGAGCTCGTGATGATTGGATCTATTGTACTCAGCTCGTTGATTATCCTGCTCTGGATGTTTGGCAATTGACTATAATAGTCTCTGGTGAGTCTTATCATAAAGGAATCAATCCTGGGGATGTCTGCTGCATCATATAATGCTTTATTGCTTACTCGTCTGTGGTAGTTGGAGTGCGTGGAGCGGTAAAGTGTCAGAGCTGTCCTCAGGCATTTTCTCTCGGGTGCCCTAATGTTCTACATTTGGGAGGCACTTGAGTTCCACCATACCGGGCAGGCATAGGTGAGGAGAGGTCATACCAACAGCAAGTAGCATATCACACGTGCCTTTTTGGTAATGTATTTATTGTGGAATAAATTACACAGAGATTTAAATCGTTTCTTGGCTTTCTCAATCTGGATGTTGACGTGATTCGCGCATCTAGCTAAGTAGTCAATATGCATTCCTAAATATTTGACCTACTGTTTTGTGGGAATCTCTATTGGCTCTTTCGTATCAGGCTTGTATGTTGAGATGGTGAAGTCTTTAATATTTTTAATTGTTGATTTAGCTAGATGATTGGTCGTCCTTCTGATTACAATCGTTTCGCATTTAGTAGGGCTCATGCGTAAGTTCCATTGCGTGTAAAAATCATTAATTTTATTGACCAGTATTTCGAGTTTTTTCTGCATGTCTTTGGGGCGATTTCCTGCTACATAAACAATTAGGTCATCGGCATATGCTATTGAATACGTGTTGTTGTTCTGATTCAACTCAAAGGCATTAAGGATGTCGCTCGTATAGATGGAAAAGAGACAGGGGGAGTTAACAGTTCCCTGTTGTAGTCCTTCAAGGTTTTTAAATGTAATTGTAGAGTCTCTATGTCCATCACTGACACAGAATGATTTATTCCTTACCATATCCCATATCACTTTTATTAGCTGTGGAGGGAACTTTTTCTTGAGTAAAATGTATATCAGTCCATCCAGCCACACCGAGTTGAATGCCTTCTCTAAGTCAATCAAGGTGGCTGCTATCATGTTGCCCTGGTTCAACTCTGAGTTGACATCCGAAAGGAATTTGTTGATGGCATGGGTGGTTGAGTGCATCAACCTGAAGCCGAATTGGTTGTCAGGGATGATCTCATTTTTTTTGCAGTGTCTGTTAATCCTGTCATTTATTACAGCTTCGTAGACTTTACTAAAGTTAGGTGTTAAACTGATAGGGCAATAGCTCGATGAATCTGATGCTGGTTTGTCCTTTTTGTGAATTGGGATAATTCTGGACACCTTCCAGCATTCAGGGAAGTAATTCCTGTTCAGTGAGTTGTTAAGCAGTGCTGTGAAGCTGTTGATGATATTCTCTGGCAGGTGTTTAATTATGACAGCAGGTATGCTGTCTACACCGATGGAGGTTTTGTTGGGCATCCTTTTTATTACCCTAGCAATTTCCGCCGGGTACGTGAAATAGTTATCAATGTCATCTCCTAATTTCGGGGATGTGGCTTTGTTTCTTGAGGAGAACTCGACTAGGTTGGAGTTGTTATTTCTCTTTCGTTCAAATTCCTCTTTGAACGCTGTAGTTCTTACATCGATAATCTCCTGTAGCCTAGTCCCAAGATTGAGGTGTCACGGCGAATCAATTGATTCACAGTACGCTCCAATTGTATTAAGCTTGTCCATGGGTTCAGTAAAGACGTGGCAATCATTTACTGTAGACACCTGGGTGAGATCGACCCCCGCACGGTTGAGGATGTTCATTTTGTTGGTGTTGATGTGGATATCTGGCATGTTTTCTCTTGGTTTCGGCCTGAATATGGCATTTATTGTGGGCATAAATTTTTCACTGATTCTGTAATCAATCTTCTCACATATTTTTTGCCAGTGTTTTTCAACCGATTTCCCAAATTCTATCCTCAGTTGTTCTTTGGTCTCAGCCAGCAGTATTTTGGTTCGTCTGGTATCTAGGTGAATTGCACGTGGGTTTCTTGATAACTGGTAGTGCAGGGTCGTAAGGAGACATGATTTGTGCTTATGGAGTTTGATTATTCTCCCGTTCACATATTTATGAATATTACCAGTGATAATTGCTCTTGGTACTGTTGCGTTGATGGACTTGATGATTGTCTTGTTTATTTCATCAAGATGTTTATTTATTTTTTCGATAGTCAAGTTCCTGTCTATCGGCACTTCATCGGTGTAGTTGTTTTCAACATCAAGCCCTGGTCCCCAGATATGATCGAACCTCGGTCCAAGTTTGGCTGCCCAGACCTGGCAAGTCGTTTCTCCAATACTAGCATTTCCTACCTGCGGGAGGGTCTCTTTTTCAATGAAGGATGTAGAATCGACAGAAATACCCGCTTCATTCATCGACTCAGCAATATTTCCAGTTTTGTTTTCTTCAGCGATGACACACGACTTCTCGATCCCGTCTCGACCACGTTGAAATCTTATGTAAGATTCTCGAGGACCCCCGCCTCCCCCCAACTTCTTACGTAATTTATGGACAGTCCCTTATGAAAATGTTCATCTCAACAGTTTATCACCTGTTTGCATTAAAACTTTTGAGGAAACTTGAAGAAAGAACTTTTTTGTTGGAAATCCCACGAGCTTACTACTTAAATGATGAGATTTGAACTTTTTCTTTTGGTATTGGTGTATGCTCATGTAACTTGATTCTTATTGAATGTTTAGTAAAATCATCTCAACGGATATTTAATTCCGGATCCGGATGAAATTTTCAAAGTTTTTTTCTCTGACTCAATAGGAAAAAGGATCAGGAAGGGTGGAAAAAGGATGTGGTGCAGCACATAATGGTTCATACTAAATTCCACTCATTTTATGCCCTATTAGATTACTCTGGAGGAGTTACGCACGGGTGAAATGTGTTGGCCGCTACGCATTAAATAAACGAACAATACATAGCTGGCTCAATGCCTATAAACAAGGTCGAACGTCCGCTGAAGATGAGGTGCGGGCACCTCGACCAATGTCATCAAATAGATTAGAAGGGAGAGATAGAATAGCAGAAGCTCTCCGTCAGTCACCTAGAGTCATTGTCAGCGATTTTTCCACCCAACTTGGTATTCTGCATTCGACTGTGCATAGAGTACTAACCGAATATTTAGGTCTGTTCAATAAATTGGCAACATGGATACCACGCAGTTTAACTGACGATCAAAAAAAATTTCGATATGAAGCTGCACGTAGCAACTTGACGTGGTATTGTCGTAAGAAAAATATACTTTCTAGGCTCCTGTGTGTAGATTTGAGTTGGGTCGAATTTTATACCCCTCTTCAAAACATCAATCACGATCTTGGGTGGAACCAGGTACGTCAGCGCCAAAATTACAACGTGCAGAACTTCACGAACGGAAGATATTGCTGATAGTAGCAATGGATATAAGAGGGATCGCTTTTTGGACGACTTATGCAGAAAATATCTCTATGATATCTGAACGTTATAAGGCGTTTTTGGAGGGCAATATTCCCAAATGGGCACAAGAACATCACATAACAAGTCCCCTTATTTTACACGGCAACGCCAGACCACATAAAGCACGCATTGTTCGGCAGTTAATTGACAATGAAGGTTGGGTAGAATTTTTCCATCCACCATATTATCCCGATATGAATCCGTGTGATTTCAATTGTTTTGGTCACGTGAAGAGGGAATTGTCAGGCACTCGTTACAACAGCAAAGAGCAGTTAGATATTGAGTTGCATAGGATTATTTCCATTTTGAATGAAAATGGGACTGTACATGGTGTTCGAGAATTGCCAGCAGTCTATGAGCGCGTCGTCAGTAATGAAGGAGATTACTGGATAATATTATGAAAGTATCATCGTATATCGGTTATCGCTTGTTAAGATATAGAAAATGAAAAGTGTGACATCAGAAGTGGGATGACCTAATAGTTTCGGATTGTCTGCAATTTCACGCAAAAAAATGTTTTTTTTTCGCAGTTGTTGAGAAAGGAGAAACACGTGGTACGCAATCGTTGCCGAATCTTGATTTTTTTGTTCTTAGTCCGTGAACGTTGTTTTAAAGCGCATGTCGTTTGATAACTCGCCTTCGGCTTGTCCTGTATTCATATTCACCAGAAAAGTTCATCACGGCCTAGTGTCCAAATAAACGGTCAAGAGGAATCCAGATACGCGGTAGCGTATCGATCAAGAAAAGTTTTGACCGACTGAGCAAAACATCAGGTTTGACCGACTGAGCAAAACATCAGGCCGAGCGCACCGCGTATCTATACACGACAGAACTTCCCCCTCCACTACCTCTATATGATTTACATTCGGTATAATGAAAATGGGACGACAAAACGGGAAAGTGTCGTTAGTTACATTATATAAATCGCCAATGAGCTTTTCAATGGTGTAACTATGGTAATTTTTGGATTTACAACGAGTTGGATTAGCAACGAGTTGATATACACGTTCTCGCGATTCACATTATAAAGTGTGAGAATCAAGTTGTAACGTTGGCAGCGCCGGTCCAACTGAGCTTTATATCCAACGTTGAAGTGTTGCCACCAGTGCATTTGAATGTAGGCTGTGATGTTGTTATGGAGAACCACAGAAAATGTTCTTCTTCACGTTAAAACACTTATTGGAATGAAACGGAAAATCGACTCGGTGTTCTATTTTGTTTTCTCTCGTCGAAAATTCGAATTTCATCCCGCCATATCTATATTCATATGCGGACCTCGGACATAAAGGTAGTTTATGCACTGTTTGTGAGGTTATCGGTTTATGTTTGGAATGTGACAAAAGGGAGATGTGTCGAAAATATTGTGTGATCAAGTATTAAATGTCCGTGAATGGTAAAATTCGAAAATAAAATATTTATTTTTCTCCGAGTGTAACAAAATGTTTTCATTCCGTGGAAAAAAATTCAATACATTAAGTGACAGTGAAATGCAAACAATTTTGTGATTATTTAGGAAAAATTAGCAGGACACGGTGGGATTAAATGGACATTTTGAAATTTTTCCAAAATGTTGATATCTTATTGAAGTGCTGATGAAATAGATTTTTTTTTTTATTAAAGTACAGTCAACACCTTTGTAATAAGCTTAGACTGAGCTCAATTGATAAATTTGCTCCTTGGTTATAAATATTGATACCAGAAGTCAGAAGAGTCCATTCCACTCAATGTTTCCCTAATATTTTTAAAAACAAAAAAAAACAAAATCAGATGTTTTCAAAAACAATTCTTTGTGAACATTTTGTTCGACTATTCCTATAAAGAAATCAGTTCATCTCTCCACGAAATACAATCCATATAGGAATCATCAGAGCAAAAATTGAATGAGGAAACAAATCAAGTCACAAAATTGTTAATAGATGATTAAAATTTGAAATTCGGTGGACAGAATAAATCTCGAGTAGCACTGTTTATTTCCCTTCAATTGTTGATTCAAAAAATGTTCTATCTTATGAAAAATGAATCAGTTAAATTGAATTGAAAAGAACAAATTTCACCGGATGTAAAAACAGTCCTTGCTTATTTTGAAAAAAATAATGAAATCTGCCTAAAAACATAAAAACAAATGTTTTTGTAAAAAAACTGGGCCAACAAAAAGTTTTGTTTGATTCCTACTGGGAAATCGAAGTTTTTGAAAAATACATAGAAATAAAAAAGGAAGCCTTTTATTCCCACATATGGGAAGGAATTTTGAATAAATGGTGATAGTGGACATTCAGGTTTCTATAAGAAAAATAGTTCTCAATGGAATAAGTATTCTAAAAAAATTCTGCATGAAATAAAAAATCAGTAGGAGCAGGACCAACGTTCTTGGCACGGAGTTTTTCAATTCACTGGCTGTATCAATCTATTCCTCCATCCTGTGATCCGCGCCAAGGACGTTGGTCCTGCTCCTACTGATTTTTTATTTCATGGAGAATTTTTTTAGAATACTTATTCCATTGAGAACTATTTTTCTTATAGGAACCTGAATGTGCACTATCACCATCTATTCAAAATTCCTAATTTGGCTTCCTTTTTTATTTCTAGGTATTTTTTAAAAACTTCGATTTCCCAGTACTAATCAAACAAAGCTTTTTCTTGGCCCAGTTTTTTTACAAAAATTTGAATATTCCTTCCAAAAACAAGTGGGAAATTGCTCTTGTATTGTATATTGTATAGTTATTTTTTATAATAAATTAGCAATATGCTTCGGAATGATGATTTTGGGTGTGAATAGTGGCACTCCCTAAGTGCCTGATGGATGGTGAATGGTGCCTGGCGGCTGGTGTCTGGTGTCTCGAAGCATGTTGATGTATGGGAAGCAATGTTGTTGTCTGGTGTCTGATGTCTGGTGGATGGTATCTCGAAGAATTTTGGTGTATGGCCATCTATGTGTGTCTGGTGTCTGGTGCCTGGTGGGTGGTGTCTGGTGAATGGGGTTTCGAAACATTTGATGTGTGGGAAGCGATGTTGTGTCTGGTGTTTGATGGATGGTAGCTGGTGTCTGGTGAATGGTGCCTGGTGGATGGTGTCTCGAAGCTTTTGGTATATGGAAAGCCATGTTATGTCTGGTGGTCGGTGTCTGGTGTCTCAAATCCTTGTGGCGTATGAGGAAGAATGTTTTGTCTGGTGCCTGATGGATGATGAATGGTGCCTGGTGGCTGCTGAAAGGTGTCTCAAAGCATTTCGATATATGGGAAGCAATATTCTGTATGGTGTCTGATGTCTGGTGTATGGTGTCTGGTGGATGGTGGTTGGTGCCTGGTATATGGGAAGCAATGTTGTGCCTGGTGTCCAATGCCTGCTGACTCGTGGACGGTTGATGGTATTTAGTACCTGGTGCATGGTGGTTGGTGTCTGGTGGATGGTGTCTCGAACCATTTTGGTGTATAGGAAGCAATGTTGTGTTCTGTGTCTAGTGTCCGGTGCCTAGTGTATGGTTCCTGGTGTCTCAAATCTTTTTGGCGTATGGAAAACAATGTGGTATCTGTTGCCTAGTGGCTGGTTTCTCGAAGCATTTTGATGAATGGGAAATAATGTTCTGTCTGGTGACTAGTTGATAGTGTCTAGTAGCTTGTGTCGCAAAGCATTTTGGTGTATGGAAGCAATGTTGTGTGTGGTGTCTGGTATTTGGTGTCTGGTGGACGGTGTCTTTATGCATTTTGCTGTATGGGAAGCAATGTTATATCTGATGGCTGACGTCCGATGAATGATGCCTCGAAGCGTTTTGGTATATGGGAGGCAATATTGTGTCTGGTGTCCGGTGCCTGGTGCCCATCCGCCAGATACCACTAGATACCAGACACCAGACACAACATTGCTTCCCATACAGCAAAATGCTTCGATAAACCATTCAAAATCAAAATAACAATTATTGCTATCGCCTGCAGCATCCAAATCGATGAAAGAAACATCCAAACTAATTTTTTAAGGCATCATTCAATCAATTGAGAACTTGTTTTTTAGTTATCGTGTGACAACCGATTTTCGAAAAAATTCAAAAATTGAAAAAACTGCTCGATGATTTCTATGTTCATTGATGGCGATCGATCGGCCTCAATAATACCTATATTTGAAACAAAAAAGATTCAATTCCATCCATTCAGTAGCGAACAAATGAAGAAAAACGTTATCACACACACATTCGTACGGACATGGTCGAAAAATTGCATTTTCGGACTTTTTGGATCATAATGGGTCGATATAACCTAAAAAATCCAAAACATAAATTTGAATGATTACAATGCTTCCATTCGGAAGCTAAAACAATGAAATCTCGGAAAAAAAACAGATCATTGATCTGCTTAAAAAAAGTGGCCAGTGATGGTTGTTTTTTCTTGAGTCAGCAATCAAGGACTCTCATAAATACTTAGGCTCAAATATTGAACATAAATGATATTAACAACACTCGGGTGGTACCCACTTTTCTTGTCTCTCCAGGATGCATCCGTTATTGTTATCATTGTGTATATTAAATACTTATTGATACCTGAACGTGAATCTTCATACCTTCATACTTCAATCTTCATCCCTTGATCATCCTTTCAGAAAAAACAGCGATCACTCGGCTACGGGTTTCAAATAGATCTATGATCTGTTGTTTTTTAAATGAGTTTTCATGT
This sequence comes from Diachasma alloeum, assembly GCF_001412515.2. NCBI lineage: Eukaryota > Metazoa > Arthropoda > Insecta > Hymenoptera > Braconidae > Diachasma > Diachasma alloeum. The sequence continues at coordinate 186,825 of NW_021680450.1, read as the reverse complement.
TCCAGTGCCCAAAAAACCATATTTCTAACCCTACCTCTCCCAGTTTAAACACGTTTTTCGCGCCCAGAGCCATACAGTAAACATAATGTAAATTACTCGTTGGAAAAGGACATATTCCATGAACGTGATCCAGGCGAGCACCGAATCGGAGCTCATAGCCCTAAAGATACAGACTGCAATGTTTATGAAACGTCGGCGCAATGCTGAAACTAAACGCGGCATCCATCCTGAAGCCAATGATATCATTCAATGAATAAATTATTGATACTTTATTCGGTAATGATGAAAAGTGCAGCACTGCATTCGTACTCCTTCATTAACCGAATTGTTTCTCCTGACTCAATCATTATCTACATCAACTATTTTTTATGTCATTTTTAATGCTTTGCAAGAAGGTACTCAACTTTCGCAAACCATTCAGCTATATTGATCAACCGATAATGAATATTGTCAACACACTAACAAATCCGTTCCTTAAATATACTCTCTCCAAAGACTTGCATTTTTAGGTGTACAACCATTGGTCAATTACTAACATTCCCCTCACTCGATCTGTCTTACTCATGCGTCAACAAGAAACTGTTCACCTATTGATGCCAGTTGGATATCTGCTAGAGAAAGCGCATGTTTTACATCATTAGTGCTTTCGTAAAAACCCACTCCCGTGGCAAATTTGATACCCATGGCCTTATTTGTGTATGCGAGAAAATATGAAATAAGGTGGAAATTACATGCCGATTATTGGCAAAGCTTTCACAATATGTTGGTGTGGAAATATTAGTGGCTTGAATATGCACAATTTTCGTAAGATATTTATGACTTCTCGATTCTTTTCGCGATTTCTTACACATGATGATCCATTAACACAAGTTTCGTAAACGTTTTTTCATTGCATTTCTATTTGGCTTCACAAAGAATATCAGAAGTGATAATAATAATATTAAATGACGAGAGATATAAAATTGCATTAAAAACTTCAATGCAAGGTTTTTCATAAATCATAGGTAAAAAGAATACTTTCCAACATTGTTTTGTTATTTTGCATTGATGTCTAGTAACATGTGGTTATACGATCTGTTACGAAGCTGGAAGAATGTCAACGACCGAATGCCGTTGGTTTTATGACTGTTTCATGAGTGGGTAATTATTCGTTGACCCTGTTGCGCGTTTCTATATATATCCAAACTATTCTATATTTTTTCTCGTTACATGTTTTTGTGGAGAAAGTTGCAGTTCGGGAGGGAACATTTTTCTTTAGTTGCCCCATATACCGAGATTGAAAGTAAAAGAAGTGAGTATAGGTGGGCATGTGAGATTCAGGAAATTCAAGAAATTGGTTATTGCAGCAAAGTTTGAGAAATATCTGCCTATTGCAATGTCCATCAAGTTTTTGTTGATGTAATCATAATTATTAGGCAGTTCCTTATTTGAAATAATTAATCGGCAGCAATCTTGAAAACTGGTTTTGGGGAAACTAATAATTTCCACTTTTATATGCTCCATTTCGTTAAGTTTTCTTTCTCGTTTCATGATATTCAATGAGAGCGATCGGATAATTATATTGTTTATAAGTGAGAATGAGCAATATAATGCCGAAAGAAATGAACTTCTATCACAAGTTCTATTCAATAACTGAAATTTTTCTTAAGAAAAGAATTGTCAAAAAAATTTACAACACATACGATCATATGCGCATACATACGGGCACAATTTAAAAAGTGTGCAATTTCTTTTTTTTTTAATTGTAATAGTAATTTTCACAATTAGTAATTTGCCCCCGAAGAATGGATATTTCTGCTTGAATATTGCTTGGATATTTCTGCTTGAATCATCAGATCTTACCACCAGGATCTTATGATTCTTCACGTACGAAAAAATCCTATGGAGAATTCGAACATCTCCTATAGGATTCTTCCTGTAGGATTTCCTATAGGACTTCTTATAAGACTTCCTATAGGATGCCATACGGAGTATCTTGTCGAATTTTCTATACGACTTCCCATATGATTTTCGATTGGGTTCTGACATGGAGGCTATGTGGCTCTCTATGGAGGTCATATGGGGGCACATGAGGGTTATATGAGAGTCATATGGGGATCACTTGAGGATCATATGGGGTTATATGACGGTTATATATATATCATAAGGTTGGTATATCGGTTCATATGGGGGTTATAAGATATAGGATTTTCTATGGAAAAAATTCTATTAGACTCCCTATAAGGTTTTTTCTATACGATTCCCTATAGGACTTCCTATAGAATGCCGTACGGGGTTTCTTATCGAATTTCCTATCCGACTTGCCATAGGGTTTCCTATTGGGTTTTGATATGCGGGCAATGTGGCCTCCTATGGAAGTCATATGGAGGTTATATGGAGGTCATATGTGGGGTCATATGGGGGCATATGAGGTTATATGTGTAAGATATGAGCGTTATATGGGGTCGTAGGAGGATCATAAACGGGTCATTTCGGAGTTACATGGAGGTCATATTGGGGTCATATCAGAGTCATATGGAGGTCATATGCGAGTCATATGGGGATTATATGAGGGTCATATAACGAGTCATATGGCGTATCATATGGGTGGTATATTGGTTCATATGGGGATATAAGAAACCCCGTACGGTATCCTATAGGAATTCCTATAGAAAACCTTATAGAAAAAGACCTTATAGGAAGTCTTATAGGATTTTTCTCATAGGAAATCTTGTAGAAAATCCTATAGGAATTAGTATATCTTATGACCCCCATATAACGCCGAAATGACGCACATATAACCCCCATCGACGCCCATATGACTCCCGTCTAACCCCCATCCCACCCTCATATGACCGCTATCTAACCCCGAAATGACCCTCTTATAATCCCCATATGAACCGATATACTACCCATACGATACCCATATAATCCCCATATACTCCCATACGACCCCTTATATAACCCCCATATAAACTTCATTGACCCTCATATGTCTCCATATAATCCTCAGATGACCCTAATATGAGCTCCATATAACCTCCAGATGGTCCTCTTATGACCCTCGTGCGACCCCATATAACCCTCACATAACTCCCACATAACCCCATATGTCCTCATATGACCCATTAACACGCATGAAAAAATTCAATAGAAAACCTAGCGAATTCGCTAAAAAATTCTATAGGAATGCTACGGGATTTCTATAGGATTTCTATTGGAATTCTATTGAGAAATCCTATTTGTTTTTTGCGCTAATTCTATTGGATATTCAATAAGAAAACGTCATTAGATTTCGAATTTCTGTTGAAATTTTTCTCTTGAAATTTTTTCTATTAGAATTATTGGGCACAAATTTTCTAAGTTTTTTACGCTGGATTTTGTTTTATTTTGCATTACAGAATTCGAGTTGAAAAAACTTAGAAAATTGATGCCCAAGCATTCTCGTAGAAAAAATCTCAAGAGAAAATTTCAAATAGAAATTCGAAATCTATTGACTTTTTGGTATCAAATATTCAATAGAATCGGCGCGAAAAATGAATAGAATCTTTCCATAGATATCCAAGAGAAATCCTATAGAAACCTCATAGAATTCCTACAAATTTTCAATAGAATTTTCTAGTGAATTCACTAGGTTTTCTATTGAATTTTTTCATGCGTGGACCCCCATACGACCTCCATATGACACCCATATGCTCCCTTATGACGTCCATAGTAATCCATATACACATATAATCCCCATATGCATTCATTGTCCATTCATAGTCTCCAAATCAGAACCCAATAGGAAATCTTACACGAAGTCGTAGAAGAAATCCAATAGAATACTCCGTATGATATCCTATAGGAACTCTTATTGGAAATCCTCTGGGAAAAATCCTATAGAAAATGTTCGAATTCTTTATAGGATTTTTTCGTACGTGTTACTACGCTATTCTAAGTGCATTGAATATCACACTTATGATTCATTCATTTCAATTAGCAATAATTAGTCAAAATCGATCAAAATGAGTGATTATATATAAGAATTTGATCGCAATAATGATGACGACATACCTCAACAAGTAAGAGCTCTTACTTCTTGAGGTATCTTATCGTAATAATTGATTATGTAAAAAATCAGGAACGAAGTATGACCAGTGTTATGACAAATTCATGAAATGGAGAGAATTGAAAGGAATTAATTCTTTTGCTGAGGATGCTTTTCTCGTTTATTTTGGAGAACCCAAAGGGCATGGAAAATTCTGCCCCACTACGTTGTCGTCGATGCGTTCAATGCTAAAGGCAGCAATGGCCACGAAACACAACGTAAACATACAAAACGATTACGAAATCACTGCTTTTATAAAACAAAATGAGAAGGGCTACTTTTAACTTCAGAGGGAGGACCCTCTCATGTTAAAAGGACTATCATTGTAGGGGAAGTGGGGCAAAATTAAACAGTCGAAAAGCGACTGTTTGACTCAATTCAAGCAAAAAAACTCTTTTTGTCATTTTCTTTTTATTACCTTTTTTGGTTATTGGGCGTACTGATGGTAATAATAACTTTCCATTCAGTAGAACGGAAAATTATTGAGAAGTTTTAACGGGACAAGATTTCGCCAATGGATTAATTGAAAAGATGAAACAGCAAAATCCAAAGTGCAGAGGAAAGCCCAGTGGGAGACACAGAGGGTGAAAAAGGAAAATGTGATGCTGAATTTTGAACGAGTGAACACAGGAATATGTAGTAGCCCTAATCTAATCAATTGAATTATAGATGAAAATATTTCATATTACTTAAAAAGAGAACTGTGAATAAAATTAACGAAAATTATTAATATGATTTTCTTGATATAAGAAATATATGGAAAACCTTCGGGAGTTTCGAGTTTCGAATGAAGAGAGAACAGACTAAGCGATGACGAGGTCTTAGTTTGGTTGCAGAAGAGACAGGGGACAAGCTGACTACTGTCCGGTTCAGAAGTAGAGGACCCTGGGGTTAAACACGTATAACTTCAGTAAAAAAATCAGAAATATAAAACAAGTTTCAATTGATGAATTGATTATTCATCTTATCCTATACGGACCCTCATCTTCTCAAATTGATTAGTGTCAATTATACCGTAATGTAAAGGTGAAAAAACGCTCGATTTAAGGGGGGGCGGAAAAATTCATGAACTTTGTCATCTTGCGGTGTTTCCAAAGAGGTGGAAAAAATATGCGGATTTTTTGGTGATTGCTATAACATTCAAAGGTATACTCGTGAAAGAAAAGTTTTAATTTCAACTCTTATTCTGAAACGGATAGTAGTAATTTTCTTGCTAATAGAATTTTGAAGAATGATTGATACCAAACTAATTTTTTTTTATAAGATTAATTAATTTAAGAGGAATTTTTTTATTGATGGAAGTTGATTAAAAGTGAATAACGTTCATAATAAAAAACAGAGATCGAATAAATAATAAATAAATCACAGATAAACCGTGGATAAACAACAGATAAACAGAGTTATACGATTGCGACCGTCCGAAAATGAACGTGACCGATCCTATTGAGCACGTGGTTGTCTTTTCCACGTTGGAGAAGAGATTTTCCTGTGAGCGACCAAATGGTATTACGGAAATTACCAGCAAGGAACGAAAAAACTGGATGTTTCTAACATTGAGGGTGCAGCCAATGAGATGTCTTCTCACGAAGTATGAGGAGCACAACATGTCGAACTAGAAGGGGAAGGCCATATAGATCATCCTCCAGTACGAGAGCTCGAGGATGTGGACCGTTCTGGAGATGAACGAGGTCAACTGCAATTGCTCATGGCCCAAGGACGCTAGGGAAGCCACCTTTTGAAGCTTAAACAGGACTGAGCTCACCGAAAGTTGCAATTGGGTTAATAAATTCGAAGAGACCGGCAGAAATTTTCTGCTGCTAGTCTCCGGAGGTGATCAGCACAGGATCTGGAACACCATATACCGTCTCCTGTATACGATAAACCACCAAAATGACATCAACCACAAAGGCAACTCAACGATGAATTTGAGTACTACTGCAACTGTTCACATGTTTTCTTACGCAACCATATTTTGCCCATCTCAAAAATGGTCTTGGGAATATTCTTGCATCGACTCATATTAGTTCTAGTTACAGGAAAATGTCCATGAGTGCTCAGAGTGTCAGGAGCATTCCGTGGAAGATGCAAACAGTTCCCATCTCAGACAGAGGCCTGCGGCCCTCGCTCACCCGCTAGACAATTTGGGACGTCGGCATGAAGAATGACGTAGAGTTTCAGTTTTCTCCTGCCAAGATAGCGAGTTCACAATGTCGTTCGCAGCTTATTCGGTCAGATATCCACAATAACGAGGGGAAGCTGAGCTACGCCGAACGCCCGAGGAGAGAGGGTTTCTCTATTGCAAAAGTGTAGAATTCTTATGACCAGTTTTTCCAGCCCACGATCCCACAACCCCCTCCAAACTCTCCATGAATTAACCAACCCCTCAGAGTGACCCACGGCGAATTTGCGAGGGAAATGGTTGTCTCTTCTGGCAACCCCAACAAAAAAAATTATATCTCTCTGTATAATAAAAAAATAAGAGGGGAAATTCAGGGGACCCAAAAATTCAGGCGATGCGTAATATAAGGGTCAGGAATGAGGGTCAGGTATAAGGTTCAGAGACAAGGGTCAGGTATAAGGGTCAGGGGCAAGGGTCAGACATAACGGTCAGGAACAAGGGTCAGACATAAGGATCAAGAACAAGGGTCAGGGACAAGGGTCGGATATAGGGGTCAGGAACAAGGGTCATGGAGATGTAAGGTTCATAAGGGTTATGGGGATATTAAGGGTCCCTTGGGATATTAAGCGTCAAAACAAGGGTCACGCTGAGGGTCATAAGGGTTATGGGGATATAAGAGCCATAAATATCATGGGGATGTAAGGGTCATAAGGGTTATGTCTAATATAAATGGAGTTTTAGAATATATATGACTGGATGGAAAATATTGAGCGGTTGTGCCTCACTGGACAGGCGTTGGATGGAGCCTGATCGCCTTCCGTTTAGGAGGGAAAAATAAATGTAGAAACAGAAATTTTGAGTGGTTTGAGTGGATTCTTCCATTTGATGGGCAATGAATGTATTTCACAATAGAATTTTAACAATGAAAGCATTGGACAAACCCCCATGGTCATACCCGCATAGCCACACAGGAGGGGGGGGGAGCGAGCAAAGCGAGCGGGGCGGGGGCGAAGCCCTCCCCGTGGTTCGCGAGCGAAGCGAGCAGGGGGCGTAGGGGCAGGAGTCCCCTAGTATGAAAAATAAGTGTCTTATCTAAATTCCATCAGGAAAGAGGGGGAGCTAAAGCTGGCCCATCTTCGACGATCGCCTCCAAGTACCCTGAGCGATAACTTATTATTTGAACTGAGAGATAATATTATTATTTGTTGAACAATGAATTAATCACAAATTCGAAAAAGAACACAAAAAGAATTTTGCGGATTATATCATTGTTGGATTATCTCAGAAAGGAGTGGACCTAGTGGAAAATTTCAATAGATACTTTTCTAAGATCGATTGTGTTCTCCACAAGAAATACCTTTTAATACTTTTTGATAAGGGTAAGCTTTTCGGTGGTATCCCGATTTCAGTGAAATTATTTCTAGGATTCAAAATTGGGATGATTTAATACCTTGAGGATGTCTAAATTCAATGTTACAAGAATTGTTTTTTGATTTTGCTGTGTGCGGATTTTTACGATGAGATTTTTATTATATATGGCCTTCGGGCACGGTTAATTTTTCCAGGGAAATATCGATGGAGGAACTGTGGTACATAAACCTTCAATTTGTATGGACTATTATTTCTCTAAAATTTACCGTTTATTTTTCAGGGATACAGCAAAACGAAAACCCAAAAAATTAACAACCCCAGTCTTCCACACTTCGTATGAATTATACTCGCTTCCCTGGACTAATTGACTCACCAATAGATCAGAGTCGTGAGAAAGAAAATTTGCAGAGCAGCTATCATAAGGAGAATGTAACCTTCAGAGTTGTCAGCGAGCCTGGGATGCCATTAACAACGAAGAATTCACAAAGTTTTCGAAAATTGAAGATGGAACTAAAATATTCTGAAGATGACTTGCGTGTGCAACAACTCAGAAACAATGCAAATACTCCTGAGATCGATATGTTACAAGAAAATATTTTACACAGTTTCATCGTGTGACGTTAAACAAAATCTGAAAGATTTGAACATTGCAGTTACAGCTCGAGGACCTGAAGTTGGACAAAATTCGCTATTACATATAAGTACCCTTGGCTTCGAGCTTCCTTTGGAGAAACACTCTGATTTTTTCAATTTTAAGAAAGCGCTTGATCCACTTCTTCAAGACAATGAAGATGCCAAGAAAATTGCCCTGATGAAGCAGAATGCCCTAAGAACTGTCTTTCGAGGTTTGACATTGAAACGCACTGATTTAAAAAAATACGTTCGGCTCATAATTATATGTACGATCGACCCCGATGTGCAGATGTTCGATCAAAAATTGGAAAAAAATATGCTGCAATATCACAACTTAGGGAACCCCCTGCCCTCCTTTCATCACAGAGCATCATAAACTACAGACCCTCTCCCCTCTTAATCGTGTGACATAATATTTGAATGCCTTCTAACACAACTGATACAATAAAATGTATCAATGTTTTTTGATACAATGAAATGAGCCAATAATCTAGCTATAATAATTAATTTTAATTTTCAGGATGCCTTGTAGAACGTTACGTGGAACAGTCTTTAGGGTGAATGCTGGAAAGAACCAATTGTAACTAAGACAATTAATAAGTCCAACTTAGTAAGACGAGGAGACAACAAAAGGAGTGTGATGGAATTCAACTAAACGTACTAAAATACCCAGCGAAGAAAATTACTGCACTATATCATATTGATTAATGACGATTTAATAATGTAACCATTATTTTAATTTTCTGTAGAAAATAAAAATATATAGATGAGAAATAATTAATATCAAATCTGTTGGGTTTAGTTTTTTCAATCATCATTCAAAGTCAATTAAACTGAGCATTCCGATGTGAGTTCTCAGGTCTTCCATTAATCATTACAAACAAAAAAAATTATCACTGAACTTCTTCCAGACGAACTAGACCAGATAAATGGTCGAAATACGATGGTGAAAATAACGATAACCAAAAATTTTCATAATTTCCTTCTGAAATTCAACCACCGGAACTCATCTTCCCATGACTTTTTCAAGGTATATTCCTAGAAAATGGGGTTTCCTAACGATTGTCCTCATATTTTTCATAGATAATGATTATAATATTCGCCAGCTTGTAATGATACGACGGTTTATACCTTCGCGCCCTCAAGTATTTTCGAAAATACCCAAATAAGGCGTCACGGTCAATCGACCAGGTGTCACACCAGTGATAATCGCACGAGCTCTCTCTCTCGCTGCTCGGACACTGACAAGTACAGATCGTACAAAATTCTATATTGTATTCGTTCGAGTAGTCTGAACCTTTGATTTGTCTTTATTTTGATATGATTAACTTGTCATGGCTATTATAAATATTTCTAGTGTGCACACTTTCTATCTAATATTTGAAATCGAAAATAATTAACGGATAAAACCGATAAGTATGGATGAATGAGTGAAATCTATATGAGGTAAGCGTTGAGATTTATTTTGTATCCAATCAATACGAATATTTTATTTTATTTTATTGAATACTGAAATGCGAGCTTCTAGCATGCGAGGCAAAACGTTTCTTATGATATTCTTGAAAAACGAATACGTGCTGTATTGAAAAATTCCGAAAATGTTGATTTTAAAAAGAAATTATACTATTTTATACTCATTAAAATTTCGTATATGAGGCGTTGAAACTTGCATTCAACAAGACAATTGCCTATAAATGTATAACAGAAGTGTTAAGTATCAAATTTCCTGTAGCAAATTGCTGAATAATCGCGAGCGGTTATTTCGCAGGCGCAAAGGTCCGAAAAGTGGTGGAGAACCAGCGAGAAATTGGGTAGAGGAGTATATTTTTTGCGCATTCTGCGACTATAAGAAGGAAAAGTTTAATTCTTGTTTTTCCTTATATGAAACTGACAATAACTAATGTTGAGATTTATTGAATGATAGTTTGAAGATTTGAGAGGCGATTGATGAACAAAAAATATAGATAAGATTATTTTCATCAATTTAACTTATCTACAACATATGCTTGTTGTAACATTTGTTCAATTATTTGTTGTTATCCATACGAGAGGAGAGAAGAAGACTACTTTTGTCCGAATGTGCTCCTTTGACACTCAGCAGTGTCCTCCATGAGAATTCTATTATTGTATTCACAGAAGGAAAAACTAAGCGCAATTATTAATAATTAAGAAAAAAATCAAAAAATTTATGACTCTTAAAAAGTGTACTTTTCTGATTACTTTATTAGTCGAACATAGTGTGTTTAATTTCCATTAAATACTGCATTTTTTAAGTTTTCGTACCAATGAATAGATGAGGAGTTAGAGTTTCCTATGTGAAACTGTGAAGACTTCGAGTTTCGTGTGGAAGTGATGTTAATTCACAAGAACTCTATATCTAACTCTGTTGTGAAATTGGCTGGGAATTTCAGATTGATGTGTCAAGAAGAAGTAGTTCTTCCTCTTCGATTTTGCCGAATGGTATTCAGGGGAGCACTAAAATTTCATGAAAAATACTGCAAATCTTACAAATTAGTACTACGCATTATAACCACTATCTCATTGATTAAATATTTTTCCATTTACATGGGATATTATTCATGTCTGTAATGAAGGTTATATTCAATCATCCTAGAGGTGGAAAACAGAATTTGCTGAAAATAAAATAAGAAAAAAACATTTCAAGGGACTGCTGTTCTACATCTTTCCATTTAACCCTCTTCAATACTCAGCATACTCACAAGGAAAACTAGGTAGGTGTCCACCTCGGATTTTGATGAAGTTTATATAAATGTTATAGAGGACTAAAAACTAAGAGACACGTATTTTTTTCATCGGCCCCTTTTCGGTTTTAGGGGGTGAAACCACTCTGTAACGTTGACCACCTCTGGGAGTGATTTTCTAATTGGACATCTCAGCAGAATGTTTGGACGAATGTTCCATAGTCTAAAAAGAAGCTTACCAGGAATAATGGAAATGAGGATCAAAACTGTTAGAAATAATGATTTCAAACTAGCGCGCCAAGAGTCCTTGCAATTCCTGCTGCGAACCCTGTAGTTAGTTGTTAAGATCACGTTGTGAGTGAACATGGTTTGTGATATGCGTCCATCAATAATTAAAGATTAAATATATTCCATTATCATTCAGTTCACGTTAAATCATGAAGACTTAATTTATTTCTTTCCTTCATATATTAACATGGTAGCAGAGCGTGGTTGACAGTAAAACAATTTGAAAAGTGAAAATTTAAAAAAAAAAACGGATAAAGTAACCTAAAAGTTGAAGTGAATAAAAATGGCAAACGGAAAGAAAGATGACTTCATGCTACAAATATTCGATGGGACAGACTATGCAAAATGGAAATACAAATTGAACTTATTTCTGGAATACAAACAGTGCAATGAAGTAATGGAATTTGACGAAAGGCCTGATGAGATTAGTGAAATTGACTGGAAGACCAAAGAATTGAAAGCCAAAAATTATATTGTCAACAGTATCACAAACACCCAATTGGACCTAATAATTTCAGAAACTACTGCGAGAAAAATGATACAGAAATTCGATCAAATCTACCTAGTGAAGAGCAGTGCTGTGAAACTTTTGAGAAAACGAAAACTACTAGACTTGAAGATGATTGAAGGGGAAGACCCGATCCAATTTTTTAATAACTTTGAGAAACTTGTGAATGAATTAAAAGATGCAGGTGAAAAAGTAAGTGAAGAAGACAAAATTAATTATTTACTATTAGCTCTCCCAGAGAAGCTTTCACGTATGGTCGATTTGGTGGACGCATTACCAGAGAAAGATAAAAATGTGGAATTCGTAAATTCAAAACTACTAGTGGAATTTCAGAAACGTCAAAATGTCAGTGATCCAAGAAGTCAAGTGTTCAATTCACAAGTACCTAGAGGAAACAAGAATGTGTCAAGTGGATATCGTCATCAACAACCTCAAAACAGACAATTTCATCAGGAAAACTCTAATAATTATCGAAGTGCGACAAGATATTTAGATAACCAGAACAAAACAAACTACGAGCCACAGAGGTGCTACAAATGTAATTCACCCGGACATTTACAAGCTCAGTGCCGCAATAATTGGAGAGTGGAGAACAGGAACCCGAGATTTTTCAACAGGAATGACCAACGGAGAGTTGCAAGCAGTTTAGTAGCTGAGGAAAGTGACAACAATAAAAATTCTTTTCACGTCGAAGTAATGACTACAAGTAAGCAGAGAACAGATGCTCTAAAAAATGTAAAGACTGTTAAGTGGTTATTAGGCAGTGGCTGTTCAGACCACATAATTAATTCAGATGAGTATTTTTATAAATGCGTCGATCTTGAAAATCCAGTCGATATTCGAGTAGGTGATGGTTTCTCTGTACAAGCAAAAAAAATAGGTAACATAAACATGAGCTTTGAAATTGATAATAAATGGGTAACAACAGATGTTAAAAATATCTATTATGTTCCAAACATGAAGAAAAACTTATTGAGTGTATCAAGCATTGTAAATCAGAAAAATTGTGTTGTTTTTGAAGAAAATGGAGCAAACATCTACAATGGTTCGAATCAGTTAATTGCTGTTGCTTCAAAATCAGAGAAATTATTTAAATTAACAGGAAGAGTTAACTTGAATGTTAAAAACGGTCAGACGTATCACAGTCACTCAGAAATGACAAAAAAGAGAAATGGCATCGAATGCTTGGCCATACTAATTTTCGAGACTTAAAACAAATTTGCGAAACTCAACTACTAGAAGGAGTTCCAAAAAAATTAGAGAATGATTTTCTTAAATGTGAAACGTGTATAATAAGCAAAATGTCAAATTTAAAATTTCAAAATAATCGAACTAGAGCAAATGACGTACTTGAGATAATACATACTGACGTTAATGGACCCACAACTCAGACTGGATATAAAGGGGAAAAATACTTTGTTTCATTCATTGACGATTACAGTAAATTAGCAGTCGTGTATTGCATTAAAAGCAAGAGTGAAGTTTATGATCGATTCGTAGAGTACATTAGACTTATGCAAAATCAAACAGGAAAGAAAATAAAAGAGATTCGCTGCGACAACGGTAAAGAATATATTAACAAAGATTTTTACAATTTGGCAAAACAAGAAGGAATCTACTTGAGACCATATCCTCCATATAGTCACCAATTAAATGGGGTTGCCGAACGATACAATAGGACAATAATGGATAGGGCACGATGCTTATTGACAGAAGCAAAAATTGACAAATGTTACTGGCCTGAATGTATTTATACTGCAGCATATTTGGGAAATCGATCCCTCGCGAATACAATGACCAACAAAACCCCATATGAGACCTTTTTTAACAAAAGACCTGATGTAACAAATTTACGTTTATATGGAAGTAAGGCTTATGTAAGAATACCTGATGAACGAAGAACATCGAAATTACATTCGAAAGCTGTTAAAGGGATTTTAGTAGGATATACAAATAATGGTTACAGAATCTTGGTCGATAAAAAAGTTATCGTTACTCGAAATGTAAAATTTATTGAGAAAACTGAACAATATGTAAAATTTGATGATGAAGAATCCGAGGACGAAGTTGAACAAGAAGTAGTAAAAACAAATGAATCAGTAGAATCAGATGATAATTATGAATCAGCAAGTAGTATCGAAAATTTTGATGATAAAATAATCGAAGAAAATACTGAAAAAGATCAAGCTAGTACTCAGGAGGTGAAGGATCGCTCAACACGACCAAAAAGAACAATTAAAATGCCACAAAAATATAATGATCATGTTGTTTATGTAAATTACACAAATGCATTAATTCCAGAAAATTTTGTAGAAGCTATAAATAGTGATGAATCGAAAAAGTGGATAAGTGCGATGAATGAGGAAATTGAGAATCTTGAAAAGAATGAAACTTGGTCTGTTGTAGATTATCCAGTTGATAAAAAGGTTATTGATGTTAAGTGGATCTATAGGCTTAAATCAGACGGTAAATATAAAGCACGTGTTGTGGCGAAGGGTTTTCAACAACTCTATCAGGAAAATGAAGAAATTTACTCGCCAGTGGCAAAAATGAATACGCTTAAGGCACTATTATCAGTCTCATGTGTTAATGTTTGGAATATTGAGCAAATGGATGTGCAAACTGCTTTTTTGAACGGTAAAATCAAGTCAGAAGTGTATATTTATCCACCCGATGGTTATGAAATTGATGAGAACAAAGTTCTCTTATTGAAAAGATCATTATACGGTTTACGAGAAAGTCCACGTGATTGGTATGAATGCTTTCATGAGTACATAACAAATTTAGGATTCAAGAGATCTGATTATGACTCCTGTCTTTATTTTGGGAAGTTAAATGGGGAGAAACTGTATGTAATTCTTTACGTCGATGATTTATTAATTTGCGGTCCAAATGTTAAATCTATTTCAAAACTTAAATCATTGATGAGTACAAAATTTCGAATGAAGGATCTTGGTGGAATAAAAAATTATTTGGGAATCGAAGTTAATTACAATCCAATTGAAAAGAAAATGCATTTGAGTCAAGAAATATACATTGTCAGTTTGGTTGAGAAGTACAAAGTTACAGATTCTAAAAAGTTTGATACACCAATGGAGATTAATCTAAAGTTAGAGCCAGCAGAACACGTAGATGAAAAAGTGAAATACAGAAATTTAATTGGAGCTCTTTTGTACATTGCAAACGGTACACGTCCAGACATTTCGTACTCAGTCAATTATTTGAGTCGGTATCAGAACAGTTACAATCAAACTCACTATAAATATGCATTAAGGGTTCTTAAATACTTATACTATACTCGATCCTTGAAATTAATTTATGATGCTAAATATAATAAGAGATTAGATGGTTTTGTCAATGCAGATTGGGCATCAGATGTAGTGGATCGAAAATCAACAAGTGGAATTTTGATTCGTGTCTTTGAAAATCCCATTTTGTGGAAATCTAATAAACAAAAAATTGTTTCAAGAGCTTCGACTCACGCTGAATATTATGCGCTTGTAGATTGTGTTGTTGAAGTATTGCCAATAAGAGGAATTCTGAAAGATTTAGGAGTTGAGCTCAAAAGTCCTATAATTATTCATGAGGACAACACGGGAGCTATTGCTCTAGCTAAAAATGGAAATTTTTCAAAAAATTCTAAACATATTGATGTGAGTTTCCACTTTGTTAACGACTATGAGAAAAAGAAAATGATTAATGTTAAGAAAATTCACACTGACGATCAGATCGCTGATATCCTCACCAAATCCTTGGGCAAAACAAAGTTTGAAAAGTTACGAGACTCACTCGGTTTGAGATTACTATAAATATATTTTACTACAAAAAGGTTATGGAACGTATTGTAATGATTCATATTAAATTGTGATTTGAAAGCAAGTTTAAAATCAAGGAGGTGTGTTAGAAATAATGATTTCAAACTAGCGCGCCAAAAGTCCTTGCAATTCCTGCTGCGAACCCTGTAGTTAGTTGTTAAGATCATGTTGTGAGTGAACATGGTTTGTG